>NC_141876.1:487745912-487897427 GCF_056163025.1 Triticum urartu | reverse complement strand
CAGCACGAGCCATCTATCTACAATCAACATAAACAAGCAAGATACTATCAGGGACTAAGTTCATGATAAATTTAAGTTCAATTAATCATATTACTAAAGAACTCCCACTTAGATAGACATCCCTCTAATCTTCTAAGTGATTACGTGATCCAAATCAACTAAACCATAACCGATCATCACGTGAGATGGAGTAGTTTTCAATGGTGAACATCGTTTATGTTGATCATATCTACTATATGATTCACGCTCGACCTTTCGGTCTCTGTGTTCCGAGGCCATATCTGCATATGCTAGGCTCGTCAAGTTTAACCTGAGTATTCTGCTTGTGCAAAAACTGGCTTGCACCCGTTGTAGATGGACGTAGAGCTTATCACACGCGATCATCACGTGGTGTCTGGGCACGATGAACTTTGGCAATGGTGCATACTCAGGGAGAACACTTCTTGATAATTTAGTGAGAGATCATCTTATAATGCTACCGTCAATCAAAGCAAGATAAGATGCATAAAAAGATAAACATCACATGCAATCAATTTAAGTGATATGATATGGCCATCATCATCTTGTGCTTGTGATCTCCATCTCCGAAGCCCCGTCATGATCACCATCATCACCGGCGCGACACCTTGATCTCCATCGTAGCATAATTGTCGTCTCGCCAATCTTATGCTTCCACGACTATCACTACCGTTTAGTAATAAAGTAAAGCATTACATCGCGATTGCATTGCATACAATAAAGCGACAACCATATGGCTCCTGCCAGTTGCCGATAACTTGGTTACAAAACATGATCATCTCATACAATAAAATTCAGCATCATGCCTTGACCATATCACATCACAACATGCCCTGCAAAAACAAGTTAGACGTCCTCTACTTTGTTGTTGCAAGTTTTACGTGGCTGCTACGGGCTTAAGTAAGAACCAATCTCACCTACGCATAAAAACCACAACGATAGTTTGTCAAATAGACTCCGTTTTAACCTTCGCAAGGACCGGGCGTAGCCATACTTGGTTCAACTAAAGTTGGAGAGACAGTCGCCCGCAAGCCACCTGTGTGTAAAGCACGTCGGGGGAACCGGTCTCGCGTAAGCGTACGCGTAAGGTTGGTCCGGGTCGTCTCGTCCAACAATGCCGCCGAACCAAAGTATGACATGCTGGTAGGCAGTATAACTTATATCGCCCACAACTCACTTGTGTTCTACTCGTGCATATAACATCAACATAAATAACCTGGCTCGGATGCCACTGTAGGGTTTCGTAGTAATTTCAAAATTTTCCTACGCACACGCAAGATCATGTGATGCATAGCAACGAGGGGGAGAGTGTTGTCTATGTACCCAACGCAGACCAACTGCGGAAGCGCTGACACGACGTAGAGGAAGTAGTCGTACGTCTTCACGATCCAACCGATCAAGCACCGAAACTATGGCACCTCCGAGTTCGAGCACACGTTCAGCTCGATGACGATCCCCGGACTCCGATCCAGCAAAGTGTCGGGGAAGAGTTCCGTCAGCACGACGGCGTGGTGACGATCTTGATGAACTACAGCAGCAGGGCTTCGCCTAAACTCCGCTACAGTATTATCGAGGAATATGGTGGCAGGGGGCACCGCACACGGCTAAGGAATAGATCACGTGGATCAACTTGTGTGTTTCTGGGGTGCCTCTGCCTCAGTATATAAAGGAGCCAAGGGGGAGGGGGGCGCCGGCCAGGAGGAGGGCGCAGGAGGAGTCCTACTCCTTCCGGGAGTAGGACTCCCCCCCAATCCTATTCCAACTAGGATTCCCAAGGGGGAAAGAGGGAGAGGGGTGGCCGGCCACCTCTCCTAGTCCTAATAGGACTAGGGGAGAGGGGAGGCGCGCAGCCCTTATGGGCAGCCCTTTCATCTTTCCACTAAGGCCCACTAAGGCCCATATGATTCCCGGGGGGTTCCGGTAACCTCCCGGTAACCCGGTAAAATCCCGATTTCACCCGGAACACTTCCGATATCCAAATATAGGCTTCCAATATATCAATCTTTACGTCTCGACCATTTCGAGACTCCTCGTCATGTTCGTGATCACATCCGGGACTCCGAACAACCTTCGGTACATCAAAATGCATAAACTCATAATATAACTGTCATCGTAACCTTAAGCGTGCGGACCCTACGGGTTCGAGAACAATGTAGACATGACCGAGACACGTCTCTGGTCAATAACCAATAGCGGGACCTGGATGCCCATATTGGCTCCTACATATTCTACGAAGATCTTTATCGGTCAGACCGCATAACAACATACGTTGTTCCCTTTGTCATCGGTATGTTACTTGCCCGAGATTCGATCGTTGGTATCCAATACCTAGTTCAATCTCGTTACCGGCAAGTCTCTTTACTCGTTCCGTAATACATCATCTTACAACTAACATATTAGTTGTAATGCTTGCAAGGCTTATGTGATGTGTATTACCGAGAGGGCCCAGAGATACCTCTCCGACAATCGGAGTGACAAATCCTAATCTCAAAATACGCCAACCCAACATCTACCTTTGGAGACACCTGTAATGCTCCTTTATAATCACCCAGTTACGTTGTGACGTTTGGTAGCACCCAAAGTGTTCCTCCGGCAAACGGGAGTTGCATAATCTCATAGTCATAGGAACATGTATAAGTCATGAAGAAAGCAATAGCAACATACTAAACGATCGGGTGCTAAGCTAATGGAATGGGTCATGTCAATCAGATCATTCAACTAATGATGTGACCTCATTAATCAAATAACAACTCATTGTTCATGGTCAGGAAACATAACCATCTTTGATTAACGAGCTAGTCAAGTAGAGGCATACTAGTGACACTTTGTTTGTCTATGTATTCACACATGTATTATGTTTCCGGTTAATACAATTCCAGCATGAATAATAAACATTTATCATGATTATAAGGAAATAAATAATAACTTTATTATTGCCTCTAGGGCATATTTCCTTCAGCAGCCTATACCATAGTCAACAGAGAGCTGGTCAGGCGCAGCCTCACTGGTGTCTACCAGCGCTGCGTAGAGCCAGAGCAAGGCCAGGCGATTCTCAAAGACATCCATCAAGGCGAATGCGGCCACCATGCGGCTTCAAGAGCACTCGTCGCCAAAGCCTTTCGGCACGGTTTCTTCTGGCCGACTGCCTTGGAAGAGGCCAAGGAGTTGGTCCAAAAATGCAAAGGGTGTCAGAAGTTCAGCTCCAAGCCGCACCAGCCGGCTTCTGCGCTCAAGACCATCCCTATTGCCTGGCCTTTCGTAGTTTGGGGTCTAGACATGGTGGGACTATTCAAGACAGCATGAGGTGGTTTAACTCACCTACTTGTCACAGTGGACAAGTTCACCAAGTGGGTGGAAGCGAAGCCAATTAAGAAACTGAACGGTTCGACTGCCGTGACCTTCATCACCGATATCACCATTCGGTACGGCATACCACACAGCATCATCACCGACAATGGCACAAATTTTGCCAAAGGCGCCTTGGCCCGTTTCTGCGCAACACAGGGCATCCGACTGGACCTAGCGTCCGTCTCCCATCCGCAGTCAAACGGCCAAGTGGAGCGAGCAAACAGCCTCATCCTGTCCGGCATCAAGCCTCGGTTGATCGATCCTCTAGAGCGCCCGGCTGGCTGCTGGCTCGACGAGCTGCCAGCCGCCCTCTGGAGTCTGCGCACGACTCCAAACAAGTCAACCGGCTTCACGCCCTTCTTCCTCGTCTACGGTGCCGAAGCCGTCATCCCAACGGACATAGAGTTTGACTCCCCACGAGTCACCATGTACACCGAGGAGGAAGCAGAAGAAGCACGACAAGACGGCGTCGATCTGCTGGAAGAGGGCCGGCTGTTGGCACTCAGCCGGTCCAGCATCTACCAGCAGAGCCTGCGCCGATACCACAACAGGAAGGTCAGGCCAAGATCTTTCCATGAAGGCGACCTTGTGCTCCGGCTGATCCAGCGATCAGCCGGCCAGCACAAGCTGTCGGCGCCTTGGGAAGGCCCTTTCATCATCAGCAAAGTACTGGGCAACGATTCCTACTACCCGATCGACGCTTAGAAGCCCCGAGCACGCAAGAGGGACGACTCCAGCAAGGAGATAGAGAGGCCATGGAATGCAAATCTCCTCCGAAGATTTTACAGTTGATGCAGTATGTACCATGCTACCTTTTGTATTAAAGTACCAAGACTTCGGGCCCCCTGAGACGAGCTCGGGGACTGCCCTCTTTTGTCTGTATGATAAAAATTATGCCTACAAGTATGTTACTCTTTGTCATGCCGCTTGGCACCGGGCTCGACAAGTCGACCCGGGGACTTGCTGCCTTGCACTATGAAATGCTTCCTGCAGCCGGACAAGTAGTGTGTAAACACCTAAACCGTCTTCTGTCAGAAGCCGCAGCTCGCAGAGCGACTGTACGGTGGGCAGAGGTAAGGTAGAATGGGTGTTCGCATGAAAAAGGGTTAAGGGTTCAAAGCATAAAACATAGCTCAAGACGGTTTCCAGCCTTTCTCGCAAACCGACTCTCGGATAGTCGGATTGTCGTCTTCTATCCAACTTGCTCAAACAATCTTGAAGTCGGCTAAGTACTTGCTTTCCCAAAGTAGCCTAGCACTTGATCCAGCAACAGTCCGCAGAGCAGCTGTCCGATTGGCAGGGCAGGCAACTAAGAGAAAGCGGCAAAGGAAAAAGGCCAAAATAACAATGAGCAAGAAAAGATAGATATATATATATTTACATAACATAGGCCTTTGGTCGAATTGTCGAGTAGAGGTTCAAAATACACCCCGCGGGTGGAATTGTGCGAATTAATAAGTTCTTCAAAGACTACTGAAGTAGATAAAATAAAAGATACAACGGCAGCTCAGGAGGCAGCAGACGGATTCGGAGGGTCGGAGGAGGCGCCAGCGTCAGGCGTCGGGGCAGCCGGCTGGCTAGTCTCGGCTTGATCACCTCCGGTGGCAGTCGACTCGGTCGCACGCGGCTCGTTGCTGGAGGCGCGGTCGGGCTGAGGCTGGCCGTCTGCTTCGCCTTCTGGTGCCTCCACCTCGCCCCCATCCTCCGCCTCGTCCTCCTCCTCGACGCTGGAGCCAATCACCTCCGCCGAGTCTTTGCCGTAGTCTGGGTTCATCCCAAACCACTCCGGCGGTACCTCCTCGCCGTCTTCAGACCGCTCGGGGACTAAGATGCTGGTGTCGGTGTACTCGGCGATCGCCGCAGCATGTTTGACGAGGGTGTATTCCACAGCCGCCAGCTCCGGCTGGGCCTCTGACCGAAGCATGGCCAACCGGTCTAGATCCAGCCCCGGGTACCACACCTTGATGAACTCCAAGGCCTGGCGCACTCCAGCCCGGGCCGAAGAGCCCTTCCAGGCATCAAGACGACCAACCGCGACCTCCAGCCAGTTGGCCGTCAGGCTGGGGGTGCGCGGAGCCTGCATATCCGGCCAAAGGGCGGCAATCGCCTGGGCACCGACGCGCTGGAGCCGGTGCAGCATCCGGTGAGCCGGCCGGAGGCGAGCCTCGATGCTCAGAACGTGCTCGTCAAGAGTTCGGGGGGCATCGGCGGCGATCTCTGCACCCTCCGCCCTCCGACCTTCACGGTCAGCCTCGATGGCTTGGATGGCGGCCTGTGACTGCCCAGGGAAGAAGTCTGCACAGACACGAAGAAACGAAGAAGAAAGTCAAAAACCAGGAGTCGGCATGATCTAAGTCGGTAGCTCGAAGAAAGAAAATAAAGAGGCTCACCATCAACGATGTCTTCAATCTCGTGGAAGCCGGAGGATAGCAGCGCCTCCTTGTCAGACCAGGAGGAGCGCTCGCTCGCGAACTCGGCCAAGAGGGCGGTTTCCGTCTCCTCCGCCTCCCTCTGCGACTTCACAAGCAGCTCCTTCTGCTCTACCAACTGAGTGGCCAGCAGATCACGCTCTGTGGCGAGCTTGCTGCACTCCTCCCCTTTGGCGCGCAGGGCAGAGTTGGCTTCGCTCAGCTGCTGTTGAAGAGCAGCGTTGGCTCCTGAAGGAAAGGAAGAAAGATAACAATCGTCAATAAAGTAGGTCACCGGGGAGATCCGGCCCGACTGCTTAGCAGTTGGCCCGAATCTCGGGGACTACAGCCCACGGGTGCGCTAGCGCGCCCCCGCAGAGAAAAAAAGGGGGGACTTACTCCGGCTCTCCGCCAAGTCGGCGGTCCGCTTGCCCAGCTCTTCAACGTTACGGTTGAAGGCAGTGACGCGGAGGTTGTGGTAATCCTACGACAAGCATTTCAGACAAAGTTAGTACCCAGAAGTTCATCAATTGGAGTTCCGGGCCGCCTGCTCAGTAGCCGGCCCGAAACTCGGGGACTACACCCAGTGGGTGCGCTGGCGTGCCCCCACAGAGAGGAGCAAGAAAACAAAGACCAAAGGAAAAAAAACATACCCGGACGGCTTCCCGCGACGCTAGGAACGCCTTGGTGCAACTCTGGAGAGCGTCGTCCTCAGCATGGAGCTTCGCCTGGACGTCTAGGAGCGCCCGGTTCAGCGGCCCTGTGCCGCCTCCTCGCACCCACCCAACAGGTGCGGCGCTCGTCGCTTTGGCGTCTAGGGCCGCCGAGCTGGCGGTGCCGGCTTCCAGAGGGCGGGGTGCCGAAGTCGCCTTCTCCAGATGACGGCGCGTTGGCGATCCGACTTGGAGGAGTAGCCGCGCCACGGCCTCGTCTTCGGTCGGCGGCACCAGAGGGTCCGCTGGCTGCTCACCTTGCGCGCCTTCAGACGGCGGCGGAGGCAGCGGCGGAACGTGCGCGTCCGGAGTAGAGGGGTCGCCGCCTTCCCTCTCCTCGACGAGGTTCTCCCCGCCAGCTTCTCCAGTTGGCCCCGTGAACTCCGGAGGCGGCGACGCAGAGTTCAGCGGGGTGACAAGCAAGGCCGACTGGCGGCGTGCGGCTTCCTCAACCCGCTGCTTCACCGCGGCGGCGGCTTCGGCCTCCGCTAATTTTTTCTTAGCGGAGGCCTCCGCCCTGTCGGCCTCCGCCTTCTCCAGGCGGAGGGCCTCTTCTTCGTTGCACCTCTCCTGCGCATTCCGCTCCGTTGCCTCCCGGAGGTCAGTAGCGGGGTCAATCCACCGAGTGGTGGCGGACGTCTTCGCTGACCCCATGACGGAGGCGGCGGGGACCCGCTCAAGAGAGAGGGGAGCCCTGAAGAAAGAGGGGCAAGCAGAGACTCAGACAAATCACGAAGAAAGAATAAAACTTTGAAGATAGAATACTTACGCGGAGACCAACGACGGCTTCTTCACTTCCTTACGGAAGCGGATGGCCTTCGCGGCTGCCTCGTCCCGCCGGGTCGCCGCAGCCGAGCCCTTGGGCTTCTTCGACCGACTGCCGAACAAGGTCGGCACGGCCCTGCGCTTCTTCCCGCCGCCTGGAGCGCCCGACGCGGCAGAAGAGCCCGCGCCAGGCTGGCTGGCTCCTGGCCGATGGCGAGGGGCGACTTCTCCCTCGGCGCTGTCTTCAGGCCAGTTGGCGAAGGTAGCCGAAGGCCTGAAGTCGCCTGCTGTCCCTCCTCCTCCCTCAACGTCGTCTTCCAGAGCCGCCGCCCCCAGATCGGGGTCGTCGATGTTGCTCTCCGCCCGGTCGGCGAGGAACTCACGGGCCGGCCCCGAGGTGCCGGCTGGTGGATGAAGAAGGGGATTCTAACCAAAGCCGACTGGTCAAAACAAAACTTGGCAAGAAGAAGACAATCTAAAGAAAGAAAAGAAAGGCGACTAACCACGGGCGGGGGGTTGGCGCGGGAGTACGGCTCCTTGCCGAATCGCCAGTCCTCCAGGAGCCTGCTATCCGAGAGGTAGTTCACCATGAAGGCCACCTCTTCGTGAGGCATGTCCTTGGTGCACAGCCGACTCGGGTCGCGGTGCCCGCTCATCTGGCATATCATGTGAGGGCGGCGTTGGAGTGGGAGAACTCGGCATGAGACGAAGGCGGCCAGCAGGTCCGGACCAGTCAGACCCTCCGACTGCATCAGCACTCGGAGTCGCGTGATGGCGCCGGATCCCGCAGGCGTCAGCGACCTGGCCCGGTACGACCAGTTGGGCAGTCTCCCAGCCGGCGGGCCGGCTTCGAAAGCCGGCAGATTGACCCAGTCGCCCCTCGTGGCGACGTTCCTGACGTAGAAGTAGGATCTCTGCCACATCTTCACCGACTTCATCAGCGAGATGGAGGGGAAGGGGTTGTCGGCTCCTGACCTTCGCACGGCGATGAAGGCGCCGCATTGAGCCGGCACGCCCGTGGCCTGGGTGCCGAGCTTGGAGAAGAAGAACTCCCCCCAAAGCTCGAGGGTGGGGAGGACTCCGAGGAAGCCTTCGCACAAGGCCACGAAGGCGGACAGCAGCACCACTGTGTTGGGGGTGAGGTGGTGCGGCTGGAGGCCGTACAACTCCAAGAAAGACCGGAAAAAGCTGCTCGCCGGCAGCCCCAGCCCGCGCAGGCAGTGCGAGCGGAAGATGACCCACTCGCCCTCCTGCGGGGCGGGGGAAATCTCCCCCTCAGGCGCAAGACGCACCTGCACGCGATCCTCGCTGGGAAGTCGACCGGTCTGGCGGAGGAACTCAATGTGGTCTTCATGAACCTCAGAACCATCCCAGGTGCCGGAACGCACTGGGGGAGACGCGACAGCGGAGGAAGAACTCATCACGAGCTGTCGCCGCAGCATTCGCCGGAGCTTGGGCGTGTGGCGGAGCGAAGAAGAGAAGAGGAAGGAGGAGTGTGAGGAGCGGCAAGGAGGAAGAGAGCGAAGAGTAGTGGGAAGGAGGGGCGCGCGTGCCCCCCTCTTCCCCCTACTTATAGCCCTGTGGGCTGCGAAGCCGAGGGGGCGGACATGGGGATTTACTGCGCCCACAACCCCACGACCCCCACGATCCACGTAAAGTTACTGCGCGCAGTAACTCCACGGGAATCCCAACCGTCCACCGGGGCCGCGGCGGATCCGCTCGGGTGCCGAGGCGCGGTAGTGGCGGGCCCCGCCTGTGGGCCTGTCCCGTCGCACGCGTGGGCTGGCAGGACGACCTAGCCACGTGCCCTCGCGTGACAGGCCAAGAACGGGCGGTGGCCTGGAGGCTTAGCTAGCACGCCACTTGAAATCCCGCCGCGATGTTCGAAATACCGAGCAAGTCGAAATTGAGTGAAGTCCGAGTTGAGCAAGTCCGACTCCTTCTAGACGGCCCGGCAGAAGTCAATCAAGACCATGTGTTGAGCACCCGGAAAGAGAAACTGCTGAGGCTTCTCGGTCGATCGACCGTGGCGCCTCACCAGCTTAGAGGACTATTGTCGGAGTAATGGGCCACGGGTAGGCCAACCCGAGTCCCATAACCTTTCAAGACATCGGGGCAGGCTGCGCCCCTCAAGACCCCGGGGCGAAGAGCCGCCTCTTGAGGAGTCGACGGCAAGGCGGCCGATTGCCCGCTCACGGCCGAGTCCCAGGGACGACTTCCAGAGAAGCCGGCTTTGGGGAGTCGGCCGGCGACTCCAGCAAACCCATGACCTCATCAAAGGGGACGAGGCAGAGGCGTGGCTACAGTGAAGCCCACTCCCGTCCCTTACCAAGGGCAAGCATGGCCACAGCACGCCGTACCCGGGAAGATCTCCGTGCGGCGTGGCACTGTTGCCCGGCCGGCCCTGACATCAGCACCTCAGTACCAAGTCCTGCGCCCACGATGGCTTGTCTGTACGGCCTGGAGGCAGCGGGGCCCACCAGTCAGCGAGACCTCGGGAGACGGCGGGAGAACCGCTAGTCGAACCCGTCGGGAGTCGGCCCGGGGGAGTCGGCCGAGCCCTCCCCTGGGGCCCACGTGCCATTAATCAAGATGAGATGGGGAGTGGCCACAGTGATCGCCCGCCAGGCGGCGGGGCTGTTGCCACGACCCCATGACCAAGCCTGCGTCATCAGAAGCACGGCTACAGTAATCAGCGGCCGGGAAGACCCGCCCGCGGCGGACGCGGCCTGTCGGCTCCATACCAGACCAGTCGGCGAGGCCCACCAGTCGGCGGGCCCCATCAGTCGGCGGAGAAGTCGGAGGTCGGAGGCACTGACGGCTGGGCGCATGCCCAGTCGAATTACCATTGTACCCCTGGGGGGTAGGCCTATATAAAACCCCCCAGGGCACCCATGCAAGGGGTTGCTTCCCAGTAGTTCTAGACCATACCAGATAGAAGGAGAGAGCTAGCCTTGCCCTCTTCTACCACCAGAAACAGCTCAAGGAGCAACCGTGTAAACACTTGGCCATAGTGATCATGCGGAGACCCCGCAGAGCAGCAGTAGGGGTATTATCTCCCCAGAGAGCCCCGAAGCTGGGTAAGATTCGCCGGCGTGCATGTCTTCACCTCATCCCGTTTCCAGGCATCGGCGACGTTCTACTCGCCCCCACCATGATAAGCCATCCGTTGGCATATGTCGCACCAAACCCCCGACAACAAGTCAGAGTAAGTAGTAGTTAAAAGGCATGAAGATTAAGGACTTACAACAGCGGCTTTGACTGGTGTAGTCATGCCCTTCTTCTTGCTGGTGTGACAGTCCTTGAAGATTTCCACAGCATTTGGTTCAGGTACTTTTTGGTCCTTGCGGGCTTTCCTCTGCATTTGGAACAAGTCAATATAGATCTGATAATATGGTATAACGAAAAGAGTGAAACAGCAGCTAATTACAAGAGCCTCACAGTGTGCAATATAGCTACGAGATCCCGTCGTCTGTTGGAATTTCACTTTCATACGGTTGGCCTTGTTCTTTGAACAGTTCACCTACAAGAAGATAGATTTGTGTGGCACATGCGTAAATAGGACTTCAACATGTGATCTGATGACATATATATATATATAATGTACCTGATACTTCGGATCGTACCAGTGTTTAATGAGGCCTCTCCAGTCTTCATCAGATATATTTTCCACTGGAGATGTTTGGGTAAGTTCACTGTTAGCCTTGCCTTCAAAGTGAGTTTTCCTCAAGTTATACCGATACTGTTGCAGAGCAGACTTGAAAACATGGGTGCAAGCTTGTCTGGTTGCATCATCTTGGCTATCCAACTTGAACCTCATCTATAGAAAATTATGGGAGTCTCATTATCAGCAACCTAGAAAGTATTGGACAGAGCAAGACGATATTACTAGTTTCCATACATAACCATACCTACAGATAAATGGTCGAGGAAGATGTTCAACTGGGTTTCATCTTTGTCATTCCTGTACTGAATCCATGTTGGGAGGATACGTACATGACACCTAACAGCAACCGCTGCCTCTGATACTAACTTGGCTGACTCTGTAGCATCACGTGGCCTTTTTAAACCTGCCTCAAAACGGATCTCCATTCTTCCTCCTCTAGATTTAGTTAACCTATCGAGCATTATCCCTGATGTTTGTTTCCTCTTGCGCCTAGGTGCTAGTCCAACAACAAACATAGGAAGTGTTAGTGTACATCAAACTGTGAGACTACATATAAAGAAGCATGCAACTGTAACTTGACTCTAGCAACTACCTTCTTGCTGTTGAAGCTCACAAGGTTCATCTGATATTGCCAACTCGTCTTGTGTCAAGAGTGCTTGGGAAGTAATGTCAGGTGGCAAGGGAGCTTGGGAACGTGCTGCTAGCTCAGTTGACGCACGAGTACGTCGTGCAGCTGGTAGTACTGTGGTAGGTGCTGCAAGAACTAGGGTTGTCTCTACTTGTTTGGTGGCAGCTATTTGTTTTTGTTTGTCTTTTTTTGCAACTCGTGTAGCATGGGATGCCGTGTTTGTAGAAGTTTCTGCTGGACTTTGACCTTCTATTGCACCATCAGTACCAGCAGAATCTGCAGGATTCATCCGCTTCTCATTCCCTGCCATTCTGTGTTTCTTCCTCTTTCTCTGTGCCATGTGAAGTCAAGCCGACAAGAAAAATGAATAACAATTTAGTTCTTCAGAACAAATTGATGTGTGATGCAGACGAACTGAACTTTGATGTTAGACAACCACATGATAGGAGGATGTAATATGTATGAAAAGCAGGACGGAAGAGATAACCAGAACTATGATGTGTAAACTAAGAAGAAGACATTTCACCAAATTAGAAGCAATGGAATGGAAGGTAGACAACATATGAAAGATGCTACAAATATCGCTCTGCCAAGTTAACAGTGTCTCATCATAAATGGCGTTTAAACAAATGTGAAGCAGTACAAGAAATAAATCATATGCAAGATGCAAACAACATCACACTACCATGTTAGAGGTCTCTCGTCATTAGTGCCATTGCATATTCACAGCATTGCATATTCACAACTTATGATGTGTAAACTAAGGAGAAGGCATTTCAACAAATTAGAAGCAATGAAAGCTAGACACCATATGAAAGATGCAATGAATATCACTCTACCAAGTTAAAACTGTCTCATCATAAGTGCCATTTCAACAAATTAGTAATACAAGCTAGAAAAGAATGTGAGCTGTAACCTATATCACACTCCGAAGTCAAACGTGTCTTATGATAAGTGATTGTTGCAGGTTACACAATAGTAGTAATTTGATGTAAGAACATGGTGTGATAGAAAGATATTGTATGTTCTAGAAACAGGAACATGTGTCTTATTCAAGTATAATGTGTAAAGTAAGCAGATGGAATTCAACAAAATTAGAAGCAATACAAGCTAGACATCACACATAACATGCAACCACATATAACAGTGCCAAGTTAGAGGGAGCATCGGTGATGCTGCACTAGGGGAGACATGCTCATCATAAACACAGCTTTGTTGAGTGTCTATGCATGTGTTGTCTTGGAAATCATCTTGGGGGTGTGGAGGAGTAGAAACTGTAGAGGCCCTCCATTCGGAAGGAGCACCTTTATCCGCTGCCTTGCTAACTTCCTTCCGCTTTATTGATTTTGAATTGTCAAGTAAAACCGACAAGAAAAAGCAATAAAATTCTCTCTTCAGAACTCATTCATGCATGATACTGACAATCACTACTTTGATGTAAGGCAAACACATGATACCAGGATGGAATATGTACGAAAAACAGGACGGCATGGCATGTTCACAACTGTTTGTGTAAACTAAGCAGAAACCATTCCAGCAAATAAGAAGCAATGCAAGCTAGACACCACATGAAAGATGCAACCAATATGACTCTGCCAAGTTAAAAGCGTCCCATCATAAATGGAATTTCAACAAATTAGAAGCAGTGCATGCTATAAATCATATGAAAGATGCAACTAATATCGCACTGCATATACTAAAGGTGTCTCGTCATGTTGATTGATGCGGGATACAAAAAAAACAATAGTTTTATGTAAGGACATGCTTAATAGACAGATGTACTATGTACTAAATACAGGAAGGCATGTCACATTAACAGGTATAATGTATAAGCTAAGCAGACTAGCACATGCAGTTTAATTTAACCAGATAGGAAGAATTACAATCTAGACACCATATGCAACATGCAACCACATATCACGCTGCCAAGTTAGAGCAAGCACCTGCGATGCTAGTGTAGGGGAAATGCTGTAATCAACTACAGAGCTACGTTCACTATCTTCATCTAGCATTTTTGTTTCTTGAGAATCATGTTGGGAGGCTGACGCTGCATTCTTTAAATGAGGAGTAGTCCCCTTGCCTGCCTGCCTCGTCATAAGTGATTGATAAGGGATACACAAGAACATTAGTTTGATGTAAGAACATGGTTAATACATAGATGTACAAGTATGTACCAAAAACAGAAAGGCATGTCATATTCAAAGGTATAATGTGTAAGCTAAGCAGATGCAATTTAACCAAATTGGAAGCAATACAAGCTAGACATCCGGCTGGAGTGGTGAGCATGATCATCTAGGACCTGAGAGCCTGGTGGGAGGTGGGCTGCTTCGCCACCATCGTAGCTTTTTAGTTGGCTTCCAGGTGATGCCTATCTTTGCTGGGCTTGTCACTGGCTCGGCCAGTGCCCTGACTAGCTATTTGTCTTCTGGTGCTCACGGGATGGTGGTTCATGTAAAAAAAATATCTTTCCTTATCTTACCGACTTCGGCCTTTCGAATACAAGCTAGACACCATATGGAACATGCAACCACATATGACACCGCGAAGTTAAAGCAAGCACCTGGGATGGTGGTTCATTGCGAGCGAGGTCATCAACTCTAGAGCTACGTTCCCCGTCTCCATCTGCTCACACTACACCCTTTAAAGCGTTGAAACGTGTCTTGCCTAGCCGCACACCAAACTGGAGCGACTTCTCTCTTTTCTTTTTGGCTTCTCTCATGGAAGCAGAGTCTGAAATACCCTTGCATAAAAACACAACAGTGAGAGTAAGGGTGAAGTGTGTGCAGAACTACTGCACTGTAAAAGTAGCAGATAGTAGGTGGCTGAAAAATAAATGACAGGAGATATATGATAGCTCTACAACATTGCATGGCAAACAAAATTAGATTCTACTCTGTATGATTTTGTAATATATGAGCACAGGAAATGTAGGTACTCCTCCAGCACACCACCACATGTGGTCATATCTAAGATAACAGTTGACTAAAAATAAATAGGTCAGTCGATTTTTTAATGAACCGTCTGATCTATAAGGAACGGGCAGATGGCCTTCGTCTACCTCCCGCCAGTCACTGTTGATGTTCTTTCTCGAACCGCCAGTGACCACCGGCCCAGACCCCTGCCTCCGCCGCCCCGCCCTCCCATCGACCTCACACCACCACCGTGCTTAGCAGCGCCCCCAGGCCATCCCTTTAATCCCGGCCGACCTCCAGATCGGGCGCCAGTAGCTCTAGGCTGCACACGCCCCTAAGATAAACACCAATGCGCTACTTCCCCGGCGTAATAGGCGTACTAGCGCCTGTTACGCCGTGGAATGCTTCCGTTAATTAGGAATCAAGTGGCCAGAAATTGAAATTCAGGGGGGTGACGGACCTCTAGCTAAGGTGAAATAGTATATGAGGAGAAACCTTGTGCATCGCGAGTTACTAGGAACATCTAGTATCAAGAAGAAGCGGTCAACTAGTGTCTTCTGTGGGATGAATACCGTGCAAGCAGAGACGTAAGATTTGCATGAATAAGGGAAGAGGAGTACCTTTCTCGGTTGCCGGTGTGGTCACCTCCACAAGTCGCGCCGATTTTCTTCTTTTTTACCGGGGAAACCGATGTTCTGGAGGGTGCAGGCTTGGACGAACCCATGGAAAAATTGTTGACTGTGTTGCCGTGGCCGTATGTCGGCGGAGGGGAAGTAGATCTGAGGCGGCGAAGGACGGCGTAGCAGGAACAGCTCCGGTGCGGTGGAGGGTGGCGAAGTTGGAGCGGCAGCGGTGAGGCGTAGGACGGCATGGTTGAACAAAGGAAGAGATATACATATCCGTATTGCCTAGCTTGCCTTCCACGCCAAGTAGAGTCCCATCCGGACACGAGACGAAGTCTTCAATCATGTATCTTCATAGTCTAACAGTTCGGCCAATGGATATAGTCCGGCTGTCCGGAGGCCCCCTTATCCAGGACTCCCACAGTGACCGACACGTGGCATCCACCGTAACGGAACGCCGTTAAGCTATCGAGTCGGGTTTTGGATCCGATAACCCGTTAACAACCCCGACCAATGGGGATTTTCCACGTGTAAAATCATCATTGGCTAGAGGAAACACGTGTCGGCTCATCATCGAGACATATGTCATCTACTTGGGACTTGGAGTATAATTTGGTGCATCCATGATTATCTGGCTTTGGGCACTATGTCAGGGCGAACGACACATGGTTACAATGCATGTGTTCGCTATGATAGGAATCCGCTGTCATACGCAATACTTAGCAAGATCTGTTACATTGGACACTACCATTTCCTTGCCAAGGACAAGCCGCATCCTAGAAAATACCGAAGACATGTGTTCAATGCAAAGCATGAAAACTGTGATGCGCCAAAGAGGCTCACTGCCGATGAGTTGCAAGTGAAATTAGAGAAGGTTAGACATATTACACCAGGAAACCATCCTGGTAATGGTAGCGGGAAAAGGAAGCGTGGCAGGGTAGAAGAGAGATTATTGTTTACCCGCAGGTCCACTTTGTGGGACTTGGAGTATTGGAAAGATTTGGATCTGAGGCATAATCTTGATGTGATGCACATCGAGAAAAATATATGTGACGACATTATCGGCACACTTCTTAATATTGAAGGCAAGACGAAAGATAGCTTAAAATCTAGGATTGATTTGGCACACCTGGGTATCAGAAAGGATTTGCAGGTGCAAGATGAAGGTAAACCACGGGATATGGCACCAGCTGTGTACGTCTTGGACAAGGTAAAAAGAAAAGAATTCTGTGAGGTCCTGTCACGTGTGAGATTCCCACATGGATTTGCTTCCAACCCTGAAAGGAGAGTCAATGCAGATGGAAACAAGGTACAAGGGTTGAAAACTCATGACTGCCACGTCCTACTTCAAAGGGTTTTACCTGTTATCCTTAGAGGATTGGGCCGCCCTTACTTATACAGAGCAGTTGCAGAGTTGGGACAATTCTTCAGGGAACTCTGTAGTAGGAATATCAGGATAGATGCTTTGGAGCGTCTTAGAGACAAGATACCAACTATCCTATGCGACCTTGAGAAGATATATCCTCCAGCCTTCTTTGATGTGATGGTGCATTTGGCTGTTCATCTACCTGATGAGGCACTACTTAGAGGTCCAGTACAGTATGGCTGGATGTACCCTATTGAAAGGCGGCTAGGCACTTTCAAGGGCTATGTTAGGAACATAGCTAGACCCGAGGGTTCCATTGCAGAGGCCTACATTGCTACAGAAGCGTTGACATTCTGCTCAAAATACATTGAAACAGCTGATCAGCTTAGCAAAGAGGTGGGTGAAGACAATCCCGGGCTCAATGTTTTTGATTATTCTGTTCGAGTTACAGGGAAGAGTCGACAAGAGGACAAACCTAAAGATTTGGACAAAATGGTTTGGTATGTGTTGAATAACTGTCCTGAGATACTACCTTATATCAAGTAAGTGTAGTACTGCAACTTATACATCGTAATCTACTAAACTTGCATCACATTCTTATATATTTAGATGTTTGACGCGATCACTATGTTGTGCAGCATCTACAAAGAGGAGTTACTGCCGCAAAATCTAAGAAACATTGACAAACTGGTTATGGCAGGATTTGCGAAATGGTTCAAGAACCATGTAAGCTTTTGAAGTGCACTGTCAGTTTTTTTAATATATTGATTACATAAGATGATCATCTTGTCTATTTTCTAACCATAGGTTAAGAAGATGTGGGAGGATGGGCAGGCAGTTGATGATGCCCTTTACTCACTAGCAATGGGTCTTGATACTCGGGTAAGACATTATGAATCTTGCGTTGTTGGAGATGTGCGCTACAACACCCTTGCACGTGATGAAGGCAGGAAGACACAAAACAGTGCCATCATGAGCACGGATACGTGTGACAAAGAGACAACTGAAATGTATGCTAACATAACAGACATTATTCAGTTGCAGTATATCTCCAGTTTCGAGGATCATCGGTGTGTGGTTCTGTTGTGCTATCGTTGGTATAACTTGTTTTCCAGGATCGCAAAACCCAGAGCTGATGATTATTTCAAATCCATCAATGTCAAGGCGGCGTACCAGATCAACGAGCCTTTTATTTTGGCAAATCAAGCAACACAGATATTTTTCTTGGAAGACACATTTGCACGTAGCGATGACTAGAGAGTATTGCAAAGGTTTGAGCAGAGGAATTCGTTTAATGAAGTTGCACAACAAGAAGATGCTTACACTGCTCCTGATGTATAAGATAACACAGATGTTCCTAATATCTTTGAGAACCATCATGTCAATGACGCCGGCGAAAAGATTGCCTGTCGTGCTGTGGACATACAAGAGTTGATCAAGAAGAAGCCAACGTTCGAGGATGTTGAGGACGAAGAAGAAGATGACACCATGGGGAATTACAATTCAGACTGATACACGTGGCGAAGATGTTGACGCTACTGCTGCGGATGATGATTACATTGCTTTTGTCGTATTTGCCTGTCAGAAGACGTTTTTTATCTACTATGCGAAATTGTGTTTGCTATGACAATTGAAACCTGATGAACATGTTGTTTAGTATTTTGTTGTGAGAACATCACTTATTATGTATGCTGATTTGTGTTTGGTGATTGTATGACAACTAAAACATGATGACATTGTTGTTTAGTTGTACTCATATTTGGCTGTGAAACTTGAATTTGATGAAATAGTTTGCTATTGGACTGCAATTTGCTCGACGTCTTCGAATGAGAACAAAGCTGACCCGACAGGGCCTCTGCTATTTATTTATTTATATGAGCAAAAGGGGATACCCCCTGATTTCTGTTAATAGAAATCATTAGATGTTCACAACACTACACCCAGCCTGCTAAACAGGTTTCATTCATTACTAGTTTCAGCAAAGTGCTCATGTCATAGCCACCGAATACATCACGAGTGCTACATACACTGCAAATAAAGAGACAATCATCCTATAGAGCACATCGATTTTGCCCATTATCTTCACAAGCTCTTTTATCTCCTCATTGCTGTCAAGGCCGTTCAGCAGCTGTTGCTTGGCCATGATCAGAGGAACTGCATCTTTAAGCTTCTGCTCTGCATCTACCTCTTCTGCCGTTCCTTCAGTTACTTGTCCAACACCCCAACCTGCTAGTATTGGGATTCCTCGGCTAACCAAATAATCAGCGTAATTGCATTCCCCCACATCAGCAACTTCCTAGAAATACAAATCACACGAATCTTCCCTTTTCTGCACGAATCAAATTGGTAGATCAACAACCAAACTATTAAAAAAATCAGCAACTGAAAGTAGCAGAACAACACTTAAACATATTATTACCCCATGATTCGGGCATTTGTAGAAGACTCGGCCAGGGTTGCGGATTGTGGTTGAGACGCGACGGATGACTCTGCGTGATTTGCAGCAGTGGCACCACACCAACGGCAGCGGGTTGCGATGAGCAATCGGCTGTGGTGCGCATGCCGACGAGGGTGTGATGAGACCCACAGGCGATGGTACGGGTTGCGACTTGGTGCATATCTGGTTGTTGCCTGCTGAAGAGCAGGTGGACGAGCAGCCAGCGGACATGGTTGCTGCAGCCAGAGCTTCTGATGCTAGGCAGAGTAAGTAGAGAAGAGGATAAGCGAACGTTGGATATGTCAGTTTCATTACCTGCAGAGTAGCATAGCACCATATATAGTCATAGTCTAGGTTTGTATTCGAACCAGCTACAGGAGCACGTCTTTCTTTTTTCTAAAACTCGGCAACGTCTCATTATTGGTACACTAGCTTGTTCTGTACGCCTTCCCAAGTCTTTGATTTTCTTTCCCTTTTTTTGCGAGGAAGGAAGGAGGAAAAAATTGAGAGTTCCTGGGACTCGAACCCAAGACCTCTCAATTGAAAACCAAGGGTGCTAGTCACTTATGTGGCGAACATTCCCTGTGAGGAGGACGGCAGACGAACGCATTTTCCTCGCAGTTTTCTTCCTATATATAAAAAGTATGCTACTTGGTGTCCGCTTAGTCAACAAAACGATTGTGCCAACCTTGACCGTTGGATTGACATTCAACGTTTGTCGCGTTTCTTCAGTCTCTTCTTCCTCGAGCCGCCAAAGCCAAACCAACGCCGGCGGGACCGCATGCTCCCGCCTCCCACGGCTGGCTGTGATCTGCCCCGGCTCCTGTTCGTTTCCGTCCGAGGCCTCACCATCGTCCTCCACCTTGGTTCGCTCTCCACAGTTCCGCCCTCCGGTGTTGTCAACATGGTCAACAACCAAGAGGAATAAGGAGATAACTGTATACGGTGAGGATGACAGTAGGGACCCAGCAGCGCGCGCAGTAATTTTGTTATTTCGGGACGGAGAAGGGTATGGCCCGTCTAGCCTAGGCTTTTATTTCATATGTTTAGCACATGACCACCCCAGTTTGTTTTTTTCCTTTCTGAAAATTGCTAGCCAGTTATTTTGTTTTTTGCATAATAACCAACGTAGGCCTACTTGCTTTTCTACGCCCTGCTGGGCCGAAAATCTTTCAAGATGAGGAGGGATGCATTTTGCCCAGAAAATGGGTTATAAGTAATAAGAAATGGGCTGTGAAATGAAAAAATACAGCAAACAGACAATTAGTTCCAAAATATTGTTTTCTTTCGGATTTTGATATTTTAAATTTCATTGTTTTTGTGCGGGTAAAATTTCATTGAATTTAAATTAAGGTATATTTAGATTTAAAATTAATTTGAATCTGGCTAGAAATTTCGGGCTGTATGCTATTTGGGACAGATTTGGAGGCTGACTTGTGGGTCTACTAGGTTGATGTGTACTTTGGCTTTGTCAACTTAGTCCACAAACGATTCTAGCAGCAGTGACCGTTGGATGTTAATCCAACGGCCGTGCTGCTTCTTCAATATCTGATCTTCTTGCTCCAGCCGCCCAAACCAGCTCCGGTGGGACTGCCTACTCCTGCCTCCCGTGGCCGGCTGTGCTGCCGCACAGGCCGCACCGTCCCACCCTACTTCATTGCTGGCCAGGCCATTCTTCTACTCACCCACACCTCCTGTTATTTTCTGGCGGCGGCAGCCGGACCAGTAAACCCTCGTACTCCCCACCGCGCGGGCAACCATTTCCGAGTCTTCCCCGGCTCCGTGTCGTTCCCTTCCTAGGCCTCGCCGTCGTCCACCTCCATGGTGCTCTCGGCGCGGCCTGGTCAACTTGGTCAACGAACGACATCCATCGGCCGTGGACTGTACGCGCAAAATAATGATTCCTCCACCTGACAGCTGGGACCCACCGGAAGGGCCTCTGTATTTCGCGAAAAAAACGTTCCCCCCGCTGACATGTCGGACCCACCGGCTATATCTTTGCACGCAAGGAAGTGCCTCCTTATTACGCACAAAAAAATGAATACCCCCCTGCTAGCTGGGACCCACCATAGTGGGAGGATGACTTGTGGGCCAACAAGGTTGACGGGGACAGAGGGCTTTGTCAACTTAGTCAATATGAACGATTCTAGCTTCAGTGACCGTACGATGTCCATCCAACGACCGTAGTGCTTATTCAACCTCTGGTCTTCTTGCTCCAGCCGCCCAAAGCAGCGCCGGTAGTGCCGCATGCTCCTGCCTCCCGTGGCCGGCTGTGCTGCCGCGGATACCTCACCGCCCACTACTATTCCCACCGCAGGCCAGGCCCTACGGCAACGGCAGCCTCACACCGCAGCCGAACCAGTGAACCCTCATACTCCTCTCCGCGCGGGCTTCCACTGTCGCGTCGTCCCCGTGTGACGCCCCAAGACCGGAGATTCAGATACCATCGATGGATTCCGGGTTTCGTCATGTGTTTTGTTTTGCTTGTTTACTTTCCCCTTTGCATCATGTGCCTTGCATCATGTCATCATGTCATCATGCAACCCGTTTAAAACCCACTAAATAATTTGTATGGATCTTCGGTCAATTTAAATCGAGGGAGTTCACAAGGTGAAATTCTCTTTATAACATATAAAAGTCTCCTACTATTTTAGGGAGCTATATTGAAATATTCCATTAGTGTGGAACCACCCTCAAACACACTTGCAGTTTAAATTATATGCCTTTCATAAGTTCCTTTCCAACCTTCTCCAAACCCTATGCCCAATTCTTTCCCTAACCATTGCTCTTCTCTTTTTTTCTCCTTTCTTTTTTTTCTATAAGAGTAGAGAAGTAAGGAGAGAGGGAGCCCAGCTACCAACCCTTTCGGCCAAGGCCTCTCGCAGCCCAGCAGCCACCTCCCACCAGTGGCCTATAGGCCCATCTAGCCGCCGGCCTTCCTAGGCCAACTCCAGCGCAGGCCCAAGACCCTGGCCTTCTCCTCCCCATTGCGCTGGCCCACCTAGGCCCAGCCGCAGCCCACTCCCCTCCTAACCCTAGCACCCCCTAGCCCGATCTCTCCCAATTTCCCTCTCCCTCCGCCGCCAGGAGACCCATCTCCTCGATCCCCTTCTCTCGTTCCTCCTCTCGTTCGTTTCCTTAGCGCCGCCACCAAACACGCAATGCTCTAGAGAGGAGCGACGCCCGCGCTCGATCTCCCTCCGGCAGGCCCCTTCTCCTCCCCCGCCAGAGCCAGGAGCCGCCATTATTCTCCCCGAGCTCCTCCCTCCTCTTGCTTGTCCCCGCACGGAGGAGTCCCTGCATCAGCCTCTCTTTTCCCCACGACCAGCTCCACACCCGCACTTTCACCATGCCCTGCTGGCTCCGGCGAGGTACTGCCTCCACTCCGCCCCGTGTGCCTCCTCATCGTCGCCTTGCCGCGCGCCCTTTGAGTGCCCCGAGTTCGCCTTCCTCCCCGATGGCAGCTGAGGCCCCATGTCGCCATGGTTGCTGCCTGGTGATTTTTCATGCTGCCGCCGTCAAGTGCCGTCTCCGGCCATGGCGCCCACGTCGGTGACCACGTGCACGCCGCTGCTCCGAGCCGTCTCTGTCTTCCTCTCGCCCTCGAGCTCCTGCTCATCACTACCGTCTCCGGCTACTCATGCCGCCATGGTTGTCGTTGCCGCTGCCTTGTTGTTGTTCCTCGTCGGCCGCCTTGCACTCGCGAGCACCACCATCGAACCAGGAATGCCAAGTCCGTCTTCAAACGCCTCTGCACCCCTGCTTCTTCGTGGGTTTTTGTTCGTCGTTGCTGTCCCCCGAGGCCCATGGTGTTGCTTTGTTTGGGACTGTCAAGATCGGCTACGAGAAGCCAAGAACCATACCCGGACCGTCAAGTATCTTCTCGAAGAATTTTGCCAAGTACCATGATGACTCGTCAAGTTCCACTACCCCAAGTACCACGACGTCCGTCGAGCGCCAAGTACCCCTTCGGGTTGACGAGATCGGCAAGTGCGAAACACCAAGTACCACGACGACCATCGACATGTACCCCTACAACGCACCGAAACACCGAGTACCTCGCCGTGACCCCGAACATCTACGGAAAATTGTGCGACTAAGAACGTGAACGACTACCAACGCCGTGAACCACTACCATCGCCGATGAACGATAGGACGACTACTTCGACTACCGTCGCGTGAACCACTACTTCCCTCGACGTCCAAGAACGTCTACTTGCACTACTTCCTCTACGCTGACTCGAACCGCTCCGATAATGCACGCTTCAAAGGTAGAACCGTCGAGACGACCGCCTGTGAACGAATGCATGTTGTGTGATGTATGAGATGCCCGTGTTTGCACCGTGTCTGAGTTGTCACTTGCTCGGTCCTCCTCGTTGCCATGCTGTCCATCCGTGGGACACCCGGTATCCGGGAGTGCCCCACCATCTTTTGCACGCATCCGCACACTTCTCCTTTGCATCGGTATCTCAATCGAGTTACTGGAACCGGAACGCTGCCGTGGCACCGTTTTGTTATCGTTGCTGTGGCACCCCTTTCCTTTCCACCACGGTGACAAATGCTTCTTAATTCTCTTGTCAACTTTTAATAAAAATTGCATAATCTTGTTCATGTCATCCGCATCATGATAACAACAATTAAAATGTTTAAATTGTTGTTGCAATAAATTACTAATGCATATGGGGATTTACCGGATTCGTTATTTGTTATATCCGGCCCCATTTAAATTGTTTAGATGGTGTAGTTTTTTTATGCCTCACCTCTTGCCATGCTTAACAACATTTAATATTGTGAAGTACCTAACGAGAGAGAACTAAATAAGTCATGCGGTGTTTTCTTCAATATGCAACTCCGTGGCATATTGAGCTCCACTTAATTTGTAGTGTTGTTTGTTGCACTTTGCCATGCCATGTTTCATTAAACCGGACATGCATCATACTTGATTGTGCATCATGCCATGTTTATGTGATGGTTGTTTACTATGTTGTTTGCTTCTTTCCGGTGTTGCTCCTTTGGGTTAGTTCCGATAACGTCGCGTTTGTGAGGATCCGTTCGTCTACGTCCGTTTGTCTTCTTCATGGACTCGTTCTTCTTCCTTGCGGGATCTCAGGCAAGATGACCATACCCTCGAAATCACTTCTATCTTTGCTTGCTAGATGCTCGCTCTTTTGCTATGCCTATGCTGCGATACCTACCACTTGCTTATCATGCCTCCCATATTGTTGAACCAAGCCTCTTACCCACCTTGTCCTAGCAAACCGTTGTTTGGCTATGTTACCGCTTTGCTCAGCCCCTCTTATAGCGTTGTTAGTTGAAGGTGAAGATTGAAGTTTGTTCCTTGTTGGAACATGGAGATGTTGTTCCTTGTTGGAACATGTTTACTTGTTGGGATATCACAATATATCTTATTTAATTAATGCATCTATATACTTGGTAAAGGGTGGAAGGCTCGGTCTTATGCCTGGTGTTTTGTTCCACTCTTGCCGCCCTAGTTTCCGTCATATCGGTGTTATGTTCCCGGATTTTGCGTTCCTTACGCGGTTGGGTTATAATGGGAACCCCTTGACAGTTCGCCTTGAATAAAACTCCTACAGCAAGGCCCAACATTGGTTTTACCATTTGCCACCTAGCCTTTTCTTTCCCTTGAGTCGGCCGGCTCAAGGGTCATCTTATTTTAACCCCCCCGGGCCAGTGCTTCTCTAAGTGTTGGTCCAACTGAGCGATGTCCGAGGCTACCAGGGGCAACTCTGGGCTGGCTTACCTGACGTCTGGCTCATCCGGTGTGCCCTGAGAACGAGATATGTGCAGATCCTATCGGGATTTGTCGGCACATCTGGGTGGCTTTGCTGGTCTTGTTTTACCATTATCGAAATGTCTTGTAACCAGGATTCCGAGTCTGATTGGGTCTTCTCGCTAGAAGGAATATCCTTCGTTGACCGTGAGAGCTTGTGATGGGCTAAGTTGGGACACCCCTGCAGGGATTTGAACTTTCGAAAGCCATGCCCGTGGTTATGGGAAGATGGGAATTTGTTAATGTCCGGTTGTAGATGTTGGAAATATGCCCTAGAGGCAATAATAAATTGGTTATTATTATATTTCCTTGTTCATGATAATCGTTTATTATCCATGCTAGAATTGTATTGATAGGAAACTCAGATACATGTGTGGATACATAGACAACACCATGTCCCTAGTAAGCCTCTAGTTGACTAGCTCGTTGATCAATAGATGGTTACGGTTTCCTGACCATGGACATTGGATGTCGTTGATAACGGGATCACATCACTAGGAGAATGATGTGATGGACAAGACCCAATCCTAAGCCTAGCACAAAAGATCGTGTAGTTCGTATGCTAAAGCTTTTCTGATGTCAAGTATCATTTCCTTAGACCATGAGATTGTGCAACTCCCGGATACCGTAGGAGTGCTTTGGGTGTGCCAAACGTCACAACGTAACTGGGTGGCTATAAAGGTACACTACAGGTATCTCCGAAAGTATCTGCTGGGTTGGCACGAATCGAGACTGGGATTTGTCACTCCGTGTAACGGAGAGGTATCTCTGGGCCCACTCGATAGGACATCATCATAATGTGCACAATGTGACCAAGGAGTTGATCACGGGATGATGTGTTACGGAACGACTAAAGAGACTTGCCGGTAACGAGATTGAACAAGGTATCGGGATACCGACGATCGAATCTCGGGCAAGTATCATACCGATGGACAAAGGGAATTGTATACGGGATTGATTGAATCCTTGACATCGTGGTTCATCCGATGAGATCATCGTGGAACATGTGGGACCAACATGGGTATCCAGATCCCGCTGTTGGTTATTGGCCGGAGAGTTGTCTCGGTCATGTCTGCATGGTTCCCGAACCCGTAGGGTCTACACACTTAAGGTTCGATGACGCTAGGGTTATAGGGAAGGTATGTATGCGGTTACCGAATGTTGTTCGGAGTCCCGGATGAGATTCCAGACGTCACGAGGAGTTCCGGAATGGTCCGGAGGTAAAGATTGATATATAGGAAGTATGGTTTTGGCCACCGGAATTGTTCCGGGCATCACCGGTAGTGTACGGGGACCACCGGAAGGGTCCGGGGGTCCACCAGGTAGGGCCACCAGCCCCGGAGGCCTACATGGGCCAATAGTGTGAAGGGACCAGCCCCTAGGTGGGCTGGGGTGCCTCCCACTAAGGCCCAAGGCGCCTCCAAGAGGGCAAGGGGGCAAACCCTAGGGCAGGTGGGCCCTAAGGCCACCCTAGGTGCGCCTCCCCCTCTCCCCCTTGTGGCCGCCTCCCAGATGGGATCTAGGGGCTGCCGCCACCCCTAGGGAGGGAACCCTAGGTGGGGGCGCAGCCCCTCCCCTCCCCCTATATATACTTGAGGTATGGGGGCTGCCCAACACACGAATTCTCTCCCTGTTGGCGCAGCCCTACCCCTCTCCCTCCTCGTCTCTCGTAGTGCTTGGCGAAGCCCTGCTGGAGTCCCGCGCTCCTCCACCACCACCACGCCGTCGTGCTGCTGCTGGATGGAGTCTTCCCCAACCTCTCCTTCTCCCCTTGCTGGATCAAGGCATAGGAGACGTCACCGGGCTGTATGTGTGTTGAACACGGAGGTGCCGTCCGTTCGGCACTAGGATCATCGGTGATTTGGATCAGGACGAGTACGACTCCATCAACCCCGTTCACTTGAATGCTTCCGCTTAGCGATCTACAAGGGTATGTAGATGCACTCTCCTTCCCTCGTTGCTAGATTACTCCATAGATTGATCTTGGTGATGCGTAGAAAATTTTGAATTTCTGCTACGTTCCCCAACAGTGGCATCATGAGCTAGGTCTATGCGTAGTTTCTATGCACGAGTAGAACACAAAGTAGTTGTGGGCGTCGATTTTGTCAATTTACTTGCCGTTACTAGTCTTATCTTGATTCGGCGGCATCGTGGGATGAAGCGGCCCGGACCGACCTTACACGTACTCTTACGTGAGACTGGTTCCACCGACTGACATGCACTAGTTGCATAAGGTGGCTAGCGGGTGTCTGTCTCTCCCACTTTAGTCGGATCGGATTCGATGAAAAGGGTCCTTATGAAGGGTAAATAGAAATTGGCATATCACGTTGTGGTTTTTGTGTAGGTAAGAAATGTTCTTGCTAGAAACCTATAGCAGCCACGTAAAAACTTGCAACAACAATTAGAGGACGTCTAACTTGTTTTTGCAGCTTATGCCTTGTGATGTGATATGGCCAAAAGGATGTGATGAATGATATATGTGATGTATGAGATTGATCATGTTCTTGTAATAGGAATCACGACTTGGCATGTCGATGAGTATGACAACCGGCAGGAGCCATAAGAGTTGTCTTTATTTATTTATGACCTGCGTGTCAACATAAACATCATGTAATTACTTTACTTTATTGCTAAAGCGTTAGCCATAGTAGTAGAAGTAATAGATGACAAGACAACTTCAAGAAAACACGATGATGGAGATCATGATGATGGAGATCATGGTGTCATGCCGGTGACAACGATGATCATGGAGCCCCGAAGATGGAGATCAAAAGGAGCAAAATGATATTGGCCATATCATGTCACCATTTGATTGCATGTGATGTTTATCATGTTTTACATCTTATTTGCTTAGAACGACGATAGCTTAAATAAGATGATCCCTCACTGAAATTTCAAGAAAAGTGTCCCCCCTAACTGTGCACCGTTGCGAAGGTTCATTGTTTCGAAGCACCACGTGATGATCGGGTGTGATAGATTCTAACGTTCGAATACAACGGGTGTAAGCCAGATTTACACAGCAAAAACACTTAGGTTGACTTGACGAGCCTAGCATGTACAGACATGGCCTCGGAACACGGAAGACCGAAAGGTCGAGCATGAGTCGTATAGAAGATACGATCAACATGAAGATGTTCACCGATGTTGACTAGTCCGTCTCACGTGATGATCGGACACGGCCTAGTTGACTCGGATCATGTTTCACTTAGATGACTAGAGGGATGTCTATCTGAGTGGGAGTTCATTAGATGAACTCAATTATCATGAACATAGTCTGAATTGTCTTCGCCAGTAGTGTACCGGGCTGTACGTGTGTTGAACACGGAGGTGCCATCCGTTCGGCACTAGGATCATCGGTGATTTGGATCACGATGAGTACGACTCCATCAACCTCGTTCACTTGAACGCTTCCGCTTAGCGATCTACAAGGGTATGTAGATGCACTCTCCTTCCCTCGTTGCTAGATTACTCCATAGATTGATCTTGGTGATGCGTAGAAAATTTTGAATTTCTGCTACGTTCCCCAACAGTAGAAAACCTGAAGTTGACCTTAATTAAAACACATCAACCGCGTGTGTAACTGTGATGGTATCTTCTCAGCGGAGTCTGGGAAGTGAACACGGTGTTGGAGTTATGTTTGACGTAGGTTGTTCTAGGATCACTTCTTGATCATAGTTTCTCGGCCGTGGTTTTGCCTTCTCTTCTCGCTCTCATTTGCGTATATGTTAGCCACCAAATATGCTAGTCTCTTGCTGGAGCTCCACCTCATACCTTTACCTTACCCATAAGCTTAAATAGTCTTGATCGCGAGGGTGCGAGATTGCTGAGTCCCCGTGGCTCACAGATACTTCCAAAACCAGTTTGCAGGTGCCGATGTTATCGAGCAGGTGATGCAACCAAGCTTAAGGAGGAGCTCATTGAAGATCTTGTCCTTTGTGTTGTTCCGTCCTAGTCGATCAATAGTGGAGCCCAGTTGGGGTCGATCGGGGATCTGTGTAGCATTTGGGGTAGTCTTCTTTTATTTTGGTTCCGTAGTCGGACCCTGATTGTATCGGGTTGAGGTAATGCTTTATTCATGTATTGTGTGAAGTGGCGATTGTAAGCCAACTATGTATCTCTTTCCCTTATGTATTACATGGGTTGTATGAAGATTACCTCACTTGCGACATTGCTTTCAATGCGGTTATGCCTCTAAGTCGTGCTTCGACACGTGGGAGATATAGCCGCATCGAGGGCGTTACAAGTTGGTAATCAGAGCCTTCCCTGACTTAGGAGCCCCCTGCTTGATCGAATCACTGGCGTTATTGAGTCTAGAAATGTTTTGAGTCATTTAGGATTATATATATCGGAGAGTTAGGACTTCTTTTACTCCTCAGTCCCTTCGTCGCTCTGGTGAGGCATCCTGACGTAGAGTTTTGACTCTTCTCTTCTCAAATTTCACTTAAAATTTTTTAGGATCACGCGGGTATCTTGGAATCGTTCCAATGGTTTTGTGACGAGAACATTGTTCTTGGTGCCTCCTGTCATTTAGGGGTTGTGGCAGTGTCCCGGGGAGTTGAGCTCCGAGGTGTTGTCGTCACAATTTTATCGTTGCAGTTCTAGAATACCTGAGATTAGTTTCGCCAACATCGAAAATCTCTTTTATGCAGTTGTTGGTGAGATAACCTCGATGCCACCTAATACTGGGGCGGGAGTTCGGGAGTATTGCCATAACTCGTATAACGGATGCTTTTCGAAGGTTGAGGTAGACGATTTCCGAAGATTTCTTGGTTATGTGTTGAAGGATGGATACAGCTGGATGTAGGATTTGTTAGTTTTGGGTGAGATATTATGCTTCCCCTGTATCCCCAACACCTGATTGCATAACCGGAAATTTTTGGGAGTTTATAAGTGGGAATTCAAGTAGCTCTTAGGATATCTTTTCGGCAGATGTATGATATGAAATTGGGGTTCGACGTCTAGTGGTCCGCCTATTCACGGTTGGTTTTACAGTGGTCTTGTTGTGTCTTAAAGAGTCCTTGGCTATGCCGACTCGGGGACGCTTCGTATGTCATGTGCACTGCCTTGTACATGATGGTGCTGTACGGTCGAGCCCGTGTAGGCCCCACCATGAAAACTTCGGATGAAATCTCTATCATATGTTTGTTCCGGCTTATTCTGTAAGCCTATCCTTGTTTTGTTTTGAGTGTGGTATTCGAGTTGCTTCAATGTCAAAGTGTTGATTCCATACCTTTCTGAACCGGTGTTCTCATACTCCGATGAGAATACTAATCCTTCATGATAATCGAGATTGTCATGTCAATCCTTCTCATTGGTGTTTTTCTCTTCAAGTGAATCCGATCATCTCTACATCCACAGGATCTATTACTAGTTCTTCTCAACGGTGTTGTCTTCATCCGTTCCAAGTTGACTTTGTTTTTCCCACCCACCCACCCTTTTTCTTCGAGGACTCAGATTTCTTAATCAACTATCCATTTTATTGATGGAAGTCTCTCCATTCTTACCCGGTGGTTCTCACGAAGATTCTAACGAAGCTTCAAGTTCGTCATTCCTCATTCTTTTTCTTCTCCGGTGGAACTAATTCAAGCTTTGTTGATCATATCCTTTCCTCGTTGCAATGTTTTCTCATGCTGTTGCACCTCATAATCATCCACTTCTCATTATTCAATTGTTCCGGTGCCCTGAAGATACCTCAGAAGGCTCGTCTTGTCATTCAAGACCCGTTCAACCTATTTCGAGGTCTTATCTTATTCAAGTCATTTAATTCAACCGGTGCAATCTCCTTTTCAAGTAATCGTTCAACAGTGTTTCTTTTGACTGGGCCCTAACCCACAGGTTTTTTCCCAGGATCTTACCTGACTCTTCTTATTTTCTCGGAGCTACCCTAAATTCTTTTGAAGTTTGACGTAAGAATGAATTATCATCAGTCTTATGTTTTTCTCCAAGATCGGTTAACTTCTTTTCATCGTTGGCTCAATATCTTCACTTTGATGCTTCCGGAGCCTCTAAATAATTTATGGTGTTGTTTCTCATCATCATTCTCTGCGTTTGAAGACCAGAGAAGAGTTTTACCTCCATATCTTATCCGTTCTCTCAGAGATTGGTGGTTCTAGTTCAAGGCCATCCTCTCATAATTGTTTTGATTGTGAGAATTCCTCTCACCTATCTGGAGTCCATCAATTCAAAATATTCATTCTCAGCTTTCAGTCATCATTCTCCAAAATCATACCGGTGCTTAAATCAAGGATTCTCTAATCAGCTCATAATCTCTTCGTTCTCATGGATCTAAATTCTATCAAGCATCTTCGTTTATTTGCTAATCCTTCCCGGTGTTTCTTCATGTTTTATTCGTTCTTTTTCAATTCTTACGGTGGTTCGTTCAAGAGTGCTTCTCTTTCGTTATCATACAGATTCATTCGTTGTTTCAATCCTACCGGTGTTTCGTTGAAGACCTTCCCAAGTCTGATGTTATATCTCTCTTAATCTTTTCTACGAGAATAAGTAATATGCCAAATCCGTCGATTGTCATCAATTTAAATTGGTGAAGGATAATGTCGGATTTTGGGTTCCGGCAGACCCTTGAGGTTCGAACACTGGGGTGCGCGTGGAGCTTTCGCCTCCTACCTTCCTGCACCCCTCCGCCGTGCTAGGATCTAAACTAAGGAAAGAACAACACAAGAGACACAGGGTTTATACTGGTTCGGGCCACCGTTGTGGTGTAATACCCTACTCCAGTGTGTGGTGTGTGGATTGCCTCTTGGGCTGGTGATGATGAACAATACAAGGAAGAACAGCCTCGTGAGGGTCTGTTCTTGGCTGAGGCGATGAACTGCTGGGAGGGGTTCAACCACCTTTCTCTCTCTCTCTCTCTGAACTCCCCTGTCCGACCTCCTCCCCTGCTGTATGGGTGGCTGGTCCTATTTATAGAGGCCCTGGTCCTCTTCCCAAATATTGAGCGGGAAGGGAGCCAACAATGGCGGGCTAATTTGAAGGGGGACAACAAGTATCAGCCATCCTGACAAAAGCGGTATTCGCCTGCACAAAGCTCTGGTGATGACGCCGTGTTGGGCTCCACGGTGACCTCCCTCTCGTAGTCCTCCTGGTCTTAGTCTCGTTGCATCGAAATGGCAACCTTTGCCTGATGCCTCGGTACTTCGCGGCTGCGCTTGCCCCCTTTGCACCAAAGAGGAAAGGAGGACGCTGTGCGGGCTGGCACCCGCCTGGCGCCCTGAGTCGTCATGGCTTGCATCACGGTCTCCTCGTGAGGTACCCCGCCTTGATCTCTCCGCCTCCTCGTGAGCCAGCCTGACGAGGCCGTGCCTGAGGAAGCTTCGCGTCGTTTGCCTCGCGAGGCTTGGCCCCTCGCGAGGGTCTTGGGTTTGTGTTGGTGAAGATGGGCCGTGCTGGGCCCCCCTTTGAGCCACGCCGCAGGCCGCAGGCAGGCAAGTCTGGGGACCCCCGTTCCTAGAACGCCGACAGTAGCCCCCGGGCCCAAGGCGCGCCCGGACTTGGCCGTGCAGGGAGGCGGAAGGGCAAGAGCGAAGCGCCGCGGGCCCTAACAGCCTGCGGCCTTGGGCGCCGCGTGGCGGTTGATTGGACATGGGCGTCTCCACTTCCCCATGGTGCCTCGGCAACTGCACTAACTGGAAAAGTCCCTGCATGCAAAACGGGTCATGATTACCTGCGATCGTGGAGGTCGGCGATTGGCCTCCGCCGGCTATAAGTACGGGACGGCGTGCGCCCTTCCGGTTCATCTCCCCTTGCTTCTCCTTCTTCTTCATGGCCCCGTCGAGGAGGTTTTCGTCCGCGGAGAAGGGGAAGGCTTGCCAGGCAGAGCATGCCTCTCCCCTGCCCAAGCGCGGCCGAGGGCGCCCCCGCAAACATCCTGTGGCCACCACGGCAGCTTCCCGTGGCCGCGGAGATGCTTCCCAGCGCGGTGGCGGGCGGATTGCTGCGACCGGGGGGTGCGCTCCGGCTACGCGTCCCCCTAGGCCGAGCTTTCACGCTGCAGAGGTGCTACCGGAGTTCGTCGTGTGGTCGGCGGAGCCGACTAGCACCCGACTCCCACTTCCTCGCTTCCTCCTCGGCGAGCTCCCGGGCGGCGCCCCGGGCGGCCTCTGGCTTCAGGCCGACGGCTGCTGCAGCCGGGCCTCATGGGTTTCACTGGAGGTCTCCGCAGCCGGGAGCCTGGCCCTGGCCCGCGGTTGGCAGACGTTTGCCCGCGCGCGCGGCCTGGGCCGTCGGTGCACCCTATACTTCAGGTTCGACGGCGATGCCACCCTCTATGTGAGGGTGTTTGGGGAAGATGGTCGCCGCGCAGGGTGTTGCCCCGAGGGCGAAGACCGTGGCTGGGAACCCGGCTCCGGCGATGATGGAGAGGACGATGCTCACGGGGCTGGCGGCGCTTAGGGTTCCTCAAGCTTCTCCGGTTCTTCTTCAGGCGGCGACTCTCCTAGTGGTGGCCGCAGCCAGCCCCCACGTCGTCGTATCTGCTTGGGGGGGGGGGGGGGGTGGCGCGTCCGCCCACCGTCGCGCCATGGTGAAGTGCGAGAGGGAGACCGCCTGAGCTCCGGAGGCAGCTCGGGCTTCCCTGCGGGCCGGTGCGAGGCGAGCCGCACCAGATTTGTTTTTTTTCTCTTCCCTTTTCCTGCATAAAGAAGGACAGCAGTGTGGTGCCCCGCGGGGGCGTGTATGGATGGATGGTTAATTATCGTTTTGCTTTCTTCATCGTACCTTCTGACTATGTGCCCGCGCGTGGATGGTTCCCGGCCCCAGCCGTGGGGGCGACTGACCCAGGCCCTGTGTTTGCGTCGCGGTGCCCGAGTAGCATGGACTGGAGGGGTGCTCCTGCAAGGGGCCCAGGTCGCGAACCCTTTGAGTGACTAGGATAGGAACACTCGCGAGGGCGCTCGGCTCTCCCCCTCGCGAGGCCTTGCACAAGAGAAATCGAGGCAGGAGCGCGAAAAGCCGAAGAACCGCGAGCCAAAGACGGCAATAACTTCAATAAAACTTCAAATGGGGAAGAACAAGCCAACTGCGGAAAGAAAATGAAAAGCCGCGTCCGGCACCTAGTCTAGTCTTCGACGTCTTCTCACCAGCGCGGAGCTAAGTGCTGCCACTGGGCATGGGAGGGAGCCCCAGGGCCTGAGGCCGGCGCTCCTGGGACTCCGGGGCGTGTACAACCCCAACTCATTATTACGTGAGAGTGTCACGGGCGGCGAGCTTCACAGGCGTTCGCCTTGCTTCACAGGCTCCGGGCCTTTTTCGAAACGCGATAGCTTCACAGGCATTCGCCTTGCTTCACAGGCTCCGGGCCTTTTCCCAAACACGATAGCTTCACAGGCATTCGCCTTGCTTCACAGGCTCCGGGCCTTTTCCCAACGCGATAGCTTCACAGGCACTCGCCTTGCTTCACAGGCTCCGGGCCTTTTCCAAAGCACGATAGCTTCACAGGCACTCGCCTTGCTTCACAGGCTCCGGGCCTTTTTAGGGGTAGAACCTCCGGAGGTGCTGGATGTTCCATGCGTTCTGGACCAGCACTCCCTCCTGAGTCTCCAAGCGCGCTGAGCCGGGCCTGGAAACATGAACAACCTTGAACGGGCCCTCCCACATGGGAGAGAGCTTGTGCAGCCCTTCCCTGGAGAGGACCCGCCTGAGCACAAGGTCTCCTACCTTGAGTGTCCTAGGGCGGATGTTGCGGTAGTGATATCGCCGCAGCGCTTATTGGTACCTCGCCGCTCGTAGCGCGGCTTCTCGGCGACGTTCCTCCCCCAGCACGAGGTCCGTCCCCCGCATGGCATCCTGTTGCGCCTCGTTGAACGCTAGGACCCGCGCGGAGCGACGTCTGACCTCGTGAGGGAGGACTGCTTCGGCTCCGTAGACCAGGAAGAACGGGGTCTCCCCAGTCGTCTTGGTCGCGGTTGTGCGGATGGACCACAACACGGACTGAAGCTTGTCGTACCAACCTCTGCCGCAGGCCTCCAGCTTCTTCTTGAACGTCCTGGTGTTGAGGCCCCTCAGGACCTCCGCATTGGCTCGCTCGGCCTGGCTGTTGCTTCGGGGGTGCGCCACTGAAGCGTAGCATATCTGCCTTCCAAGGTTAGCACGGTATGTTTTGAAGAGGTTACTGGTGAACTGCGAACCGTTGTCCGTGATGATGCGATTCGGCACCCGAACCGGCTCACGATGCCCTTGATGGACTTGAACGCGGAACCCGCAGGAATGGTGCAGATAGCCTCCACTTCAGCCCACTTGGTGAACTTGTCTACAGCAACGTAAAGGTAGCGGTAGCCCCCTGGCGCCCGAGGAAACGGACCCAAGATGTCGAGCCCCCAGACTGCGGATGGCCACGAAAGGGGGATAGTCTGCAAGCCCCCTGCCGCCTGATGGATCTGCTTGGCATGGAACTGGCAGGCCTCACAAGCTTTCACTAGTTCAACGGCATCATTGAGCGCGGTGGGCCAATAAAACCCACTGCGGAACGCCTTGCTGACGAGGGTCCGTGACGACGAATGATGTTCGCAGTCCCCACCGTATATATCTTCCAGTAGTTCCTTCCCTTGCTCCCTGGAGATGCAGTGCAGGGATACATCGTTTGTTCGCTTCCGGTAGAGCTCTCCATCTCTGATGCAGTATGCCGTGGCCTGGCGTGCCACTCGCTCTGCTTCCTCCTCCTTCTCTGGCAGGGTGCCTTGCGTCAAGTAGCTTCAGAGCTCCGTGATCCAACATCCCTCCTGAGGTTCCATCGCCAGGAGCAGGCGTGCTCCTGAGGCCGGGCCACAGGCCGGAGCTCCGGAGGTAGGTGGCTGGGGGAGCTCCTCCCGGGGCTGAGCCGTGTTTGATAGTGACGGCAAGGCTGAAGGCTTGAAGAGCCGTTCCTCGAAAATGCCAGGCTCCTGAGGTAACCGCCTGGACACGCGTTTGGCGATGTCATCGGCCTCTTGATTGGTGCCACGGGGCACATGCTGCAACTCCAACCCCCAGAACTGCTTCTCCATCCTGCGGACCTCTGCAAGGTAGGCCTCCATGTGCTCATCCTTCGGCTCGTACACCTTGTTGGAGAAATTGACAAGGAGCTGCGAATCGCCCTTGATGGTGAGGCGTTTCACCCCAGGGCAGCTGCGGCCTTCAAGCCCGCTATTAAACCTTCATACTCCGCTATGTTGTTGGAGACCTTTTCGCCCTGCTGGAAACAAAGCTGCACGGTGTAATAGAGTTTGTCCTGGGTGGGCGATATAAGCACCGCCCCAGCCCCTGTGCCGTGTCTGGAGAACGCCCCATCGAAGTACATGACCCAGCCTTCTGGCGCCTCGCTTCCCGGGGACAGGGACCGATCCTCGTCGGCCTTGAGGCCTGGTGCCTCCGTCCATTCTGCCACAAAATCTGCTAACGCTGCTCCCTTGATGACTCTGGTCGTGCTGAATTCGAGCTGAAATGCTTGCAGCTCTATGTTCCACTCAGCGACTCTCCCAGCTGAATTGGGGCTCCTGAGCACCCTCTCCAGGGGGTATGACGAGACGACCTTGATGGGGTGACCCTGAAAATAGTGCCGCAGCTTGCGCGAGGCCATCCGTAGCACGAGGAGGAGTTTCTGGGGCATAGGGTACCGCGCCCTTGCATCCTGCAACACTGTGCTGACGAAGTACACTGGGTGCTTAACGAGGTGGAGTGCGTCAGTGCTGGCGGCTCCCTTTGGAGACCATGGCGCCGCTCAAGACAATGAGGCCTCCTGAGACTGGCCATCTGGGAGAGGGGCTCTCCTGCCTCTGGTGCGCCCCTCTGCGGCGGTTGGTCCTCATCAGCTACCGCGGCGGCTTCTGTGGGCCTTCCTCGTACCAGCTCCGCCTTGTCCCGGGCTGCTGCCGTGGTTTCGATTCGACGCTCCTCTCTGACCGCCACCAGGGCTGCGCTGGCGGAGTAGGGAGTGGCTGTGAGGTAAAGCACCAGGGGCTCCTGAGGGCGCGGAGCCACCATGACCGGTGGGCTGGTCAGGTATTTCCTGAGATCCTGGAATGCCTTGTCGGCCTCTTCAGTCCACTCGAAGGGCCCCTTTTTCTTCATTAGCTGGAAGAAGGGTAGCGCTCCCTCCCCCAACTTGGAGATGAAGCGCCCTAGCGCGGTCACGCGCCCCGTGAGCTTCTGCATTTCTCTGAGGGTTTTTGGCGGGCTCATGTCTTCCACTACCTTGACCTTCTCCGGGTTAGCCTCGATGCCTCGGTGAGACACGAGGAAACCCAGGAGCTTGCCCGAGGGGACCCCGAACACACATTTCTCTGGGTTGAGCCGTAGGTTCACTGCGTTGAGGCTCGCGAAGGTTTCCTCCAGGTCTTGTATCAAGGTCCTGTCCTCCCGAGATTTTACCACGATGTCATCGACGTAAGCTTCAACATTCTTTCCGAGCTGCGGGCCCAAGGTGATATGCATCAGCCGCTGAAACGTCGCCCCTGTGTTACGCAGCCCGAATGGCATGCAGGTGTAGTAGTACACCCCACACGGGGTTAGGAAGGCTGTCTTCTCGATGTCTTCAACCGTCATCTTGATCTGGTGATACCCAGAGAAGGCATCCAGGAAGCATAGCAGGTCGCATTCCGCAGTGGAGTCGACGATCTGGTCGATGCGGGGGAGCAGGAACGGATCTTGCGGGCACGCTTTGTTGAGGTTGGTGAAGTCGACACACATGCGTTCCTTCCCTCCCTTCTTTGGCACAACGACAGGGTTGGCCAACCAATCTGGGTATCGGTCCTCGCGAATGACCCCAGCGGCCTCCAATTTGCGGGTCTCTTGGACGATGAAGGCTTGCTTTTCTGTGGACTGCCTCCTGGCCTTCTGCTTCACAGGGTGCATGTTGGGGCATACATTGAGGTGATGCTCGATTACCTTCTTGTTCGCGCGCAGGAACCCAACCAAGGCCTCCTCCTTCTCGGGTTTGAGGTGGGCGCCTATGGTGAAAGTGGCGTTGGTGGACCCGTCCTCATCGACGGGTATCTGCTTGGTTTCTGCCTTGTCTTGGGTGAACAACTATTTCTTCTTGGCGGGCGCAGCCTCCTTGGGCTCGGGGGCCTCCAAGGCGGCGGGCTGTGCCGACGCCGCTGTCTTGAAGACGAGCTTGAGCACCCGTAGAGTGTCCCCAGTGTCCCCGTGCATGGTGAGGACACCGCTGCTCCCGGGCATCTTCATGAGGTTGTACGCCGGGTGCGTCGTGGCCATGAACTGGGCCAGCGCCGGGTAGCCGAGGATGGAGTTGTAGGGAAGGCCGATGGGGGCGATGTCGACGTCGACCAGCTCCGTGCGGAAGTTGTCGTAGGTGCCGAAGGTCACTGGGAGCCGGATCTGTCCCAAGGAGCCGGACGACCTGCCCCCAACGCCTGAGAAGGGCCGGCTGGGCTGTAGCCGTTCCAGGGGTATGCAGAGGAGGTTGAAGGCCTCGACTGAGAGCACGCTGAGGCCTGCCCCGCCATCGATGAGACTTCTGGTGACGGCCACTTGGCAGATGGTGGGGGTGCACAACATGGGGAGCGTGCCCGAGCAGGCCGAGTTGGAGGGGTGGCCCTCCGAGCTGAAGCTCAGGCCGGTCTCGGGCGCCGCCCGATCCAGGGGAGCCCCCTGCCGCGTGGAAACGACGCTGACCCGGCGAATGAACGGCTTGACGTGGTAACTTGTAGGCGGCGCCTGCGAGCCGCCCAAGAGGGCCGCGATGACTAGGGGTGTCGGTGTAGCGCGATAGTCGGGGGAGAGGTTGCGGGGCCCCATGGGCGCGCGGAGCGCGCGGGACGAAGAACCAGCTGGGGCGAGTGAGGAAGTTGCGGTGCGGCCGTCTTGGCGCACGGATGGATGCTGAGACGATGCTTGCCGCTCGTCCCCCGCCGTGCCGGTGGCGGCGTTGTCGGCAGGTGGCGGGGAACAACGCGGATGCCCTCCGACTGGGGCCGTCTGGGCGACGCGGGAAGCGAGTGCGGCCCGGCGCTCGGCGCGGGCCCGACGAGCGTCAGACATGGGCATGACAGTCGGAGGAGAACGGGGCGGTGGAAGACGAATTCCGGCGCACCCCTACCTGGCGCGCCAAATGTCGGATTTTGGGTTCCGGCAGACCCTTGAGGTTCGAACACTGGGGTGCGCGCGGAGCTTTCGCCTCCTACCTTCCTGCACCCCTCCGCCGTGCTAGGATCTAAACTAAGGAAAGAACAACACAAGAGACACAGGGTTTATACTGGTTCGGTCCACCGTTGTGGTGTAATACCCTACTCCAATGTGTGGTGTGTGGATTGCCTCTTGGGCTGGTGATGATGAACAATACAAGGAAGAACAGCCTCGCGAGGGTCTGTTCTTGGCTGAGGCGATGAACTGCTGGGAGGGGTTCAACCACCTTTCTCTCTCTCTCTCTCTGACCTCCCCTGTCCGACCTCCTCCCCTGCTGTATGGGTGGCTGGTCCTATTTATAGAGGCCCTGGTCCTCTTCCCAAATATTGAGCAGGAAGGGAGCCAACAATGGCGGGCTAATTTGAAGGGGGACAACAAGTATCAGCTATCCTGACAAAAGCGGTCTTCGCCTGCACAAAGCTCTGGTGATGACGCCGTCTTGGGCTCCACGGTGACCTCCATCTCGTAGTCCTCCTGGTCTTGGTCTCGTTGCACCGAAATGGCAACCTTTGCTTGATGCCTCGGTACTCCGCGGCTGCGCTTGCCCCCTTTGCACCAAATAGGAAAGGAGGACGCTGCGCGGGCTGGCACCCGCTTGGCGCCCTGAGTTGTCATGGCTTGCGTCATGGGCTCCTCGTGAGGTGCCCTGCCTTGATCTCTCCGCCTCCTCGTGAGCCAGCCTGACGAGGCCGTGCCTGAGGAAGCTTCGCATCGTCCACCTCGCGAGGCTTGGCCCCTCGCGAGGGTGTTGGGTTTGTGTTGGTGAAGATGGGCCGTGCTGGGCCCCCCTTTGAGCCACGGCGCAGGCCGCAGGCAGGCAAGTCTGGGGACCCCCGTTCCCAGAACGCCGACAGATAAGCATAATGTAATTCTTATTCTTGTTTCATCCAATTGATTTAATTCCTTATTCCGGAGGTTCATCAAAATTCTTGGTTTCTTTTGCTCATCTTTCTTTTTCGGAGTTCCAAGTTTCCACTTTATCTTGTCACGAAGCTCCATTTAAATCATTACAAGGGTTCACCTTGTGTTTTCAACTTGCCTTTCTTCTCATTATCCTTTTGTTACCGGAGTTCTCACAAAGTTTCTACATGATGGTTCATCAAGGATTCATTTCCTTCTCGAAGTGTTCATCAACATTCTTTTCTAAGGAGCTCAAGTATTCTTCTTTGTGCAGTACGAAGTGCAATTCTCCCTTCCGTATCATTGGAGGTGGTATTATGTCATTCTTGATAATTTGAGTTCATGTTTCATGATTCACATGTTGTTAAGAATGAGTTATTTTAACTCCATCAATCTCGTCATTGGAGTTTTCTTGGGTTATTTTTCACCTAAAACCTTCCCTAAGGATTGTTGCTATTAATGGTGCTTATAAATGATCCAAGTTCTTCTTCTATCCTCCCGGTGATATAAGCTTCTCGTCTCCTTGTTGATACCAATCCAATCTATCATTTCCGTTAGTGGCAGAATTTCAACTCAGTTTTGGGATGTTTTCCATAAGCCCACAACAAGCTTACTCTTTTCGTTGTTGGTTTTCCAACAACTCCGTTCGACCCTTCTCCTAAGGATACCTTTTTAAAGCTCTTTTGTAGAAGAAGTTGGCATTTCTGCTACATTCTTTTATCGCAATTATCTATATTCTATTTTTTCTCCCAAAGGTCTAGCGATGTTGCTCTTTTCACTCCTCATCTCGGTTTGTCAAGACCATATTCTGTCCTTTGCTAATCCTTTTCCAACTAGACTGTCGTGTTTTCATTCAAGTATCCCCTCATCTTGTAAAATTCATGTTCAATTCCTTCCATTTACAGTCGGAGTGCTGTCCAAATTATACCATTCTTAATCCTTCTCTATCTTGTTTTAACCGGAGTGGTTTCAACATATATCTTGTCCTTCAACCTCAAGGTTTTTTTCGCAATGTTCCTTGTTCCTCTTTTCTAACGGAGTGTTTTCGACTTTGTTCATCTTCGTTGCATTCTTTCTTTCAATTTGTTAAACCTCTCAAGGTTCTTTGGTATCACTCGTTTGTCAAAGAAGCAACTTAGTTTTACCTCCTATCTTCCTTTTTCGTTTTCCCTCCGGTGCCATTCTAGATCTCGGGACGAGATCCTCTCATAGTGGTGGAGTGTTGTGAGGCCCCAAGACCGGAGATTCAGATGCCATCCATGGATTTTGGGTTTCGTCATGTGTTTTGTTTTGCTTGTTTGCTTTCCCCTTTGCATCATGTGCCTTGCATCATATCATCATGTCATCATGCAACCCGTTTAAAACCCACTAAATAATTTGTATGGATCTTCGGTCCATTTAAATCGAGGGAGTTCACAAGGTGAAATTCTCTTTATAACATATAAAAGTCTCCTACTATTTTAGGGAGCTATATTGAAATATTCCATTAGTGTGGAACCACCCTCAAACACACTTGCAGTTTAAATTATATGCCTTTCATAATTTCCTTCCCAACCTTCTCCAAACCCTATGCCAAATTCTTTCCCTAACCGTTGCTCTTCTCTCTTTTTCTCCTTTATTTTTTTTCTATAAGACTAGAGAAGAAAGGAGAGAGGGAGCCCAGCTACCAACCCTTTTGGCCAAGGCCTCTCGCAGCCCAGCAGCCACCTCCCACTAGTGGCCTATAGGCCCATCCAGCCACCGACCTTCCTAGGCCAACTCCAGCGCAGGCCCAAGGCCCTGGCCTTCTCGTCCCCACTGCATTGGCCCACCTAGGCCCAGCCGCAGCCCACTCCCCTCCTAACCCTAGCACCCCTAGCCCGATCTCTCCCAATTTCCCTCTCCCTTCGCCGCCAGGAGACCCATCTCTTCGATCCCCTTCTCTCGTTCCCTCCTCCCGTTCGTTTCCTTAGCGCCTCCACCAAACACGCGATGCTCCAGAGAGGAGCGACGCCCGCGCCCGATCTCCCTCCGGTAGGCCCCTTCTCCTCCCCCGCTAGAGCCAGGAGCCGCCATTATTCTCCCTGAGCTCCTCCCTCCTCTCGCTCGTCGCCGCACGGAGGAGTCCCTGCATCGGCCTCTCTTTTCCCCACGACCAGCTCCACACCCGCACTGTCGCCATGCCCTGCTGGCTCCGGCGAGGTACTGCCTCCCCTCCACCCCGTGTGCCTCCTCATCATCGCCTTGCCGCGCGCCCTTTGAGCGCCCCGAGTTTGCCTTCCTGATGGCACCTGAGGCCCCATGTCGCCATGGTTGCTGCCTGGTGATTTGTCATGCTGCCACCGTCAAGTGCCGTCTCCGGCCATGGCGCCCACGTCGGTGACCACATGCAGGCCGCTGCTCCGAGCCATCTCTGTCTTCCTCTTGCCCTCGAGCTCCTGCTCATCACTACCGTCTCCGGCTACTCATGCCGCCAAGGTTGTCGTTGCTGCTGCCTTGTTGTTGTTCCTCATCGGCCGCCTTGCACTCGCGAGCACCACCACTGAACCAGGAATGCCAAGTCCGTCTTCAAATGCCTCTGCACCCCTGCTTCTTCGTGGGTTTTTGTTCGTCCTCGCTGTCCCCCGAGGCCCCTGGTGTTGCTTTGTTTGGGACCATCAAGATCGGCTACGAGAAGCCAAGAACCATACCCGGACCGTCAAGTATCTTCTCGAAGAATTTTGCCAAGTACCATGACGATGCGTCAAGTACCACTACCCCAAGTACCACGACGTCCGTCGAGCGCCAAGTACCCCTTCGGGTTGACGAGATCGGCAAGTGCGAAACACCAAGTACCATGATGACCATCGACATGTACCCCTACACCGCACCGAAACGCCGAGTACCTCGCCGTGACCCCAAACATCTACGAAAAATTATGCGACTAAGAACATGAACGACTACCATCGCCGTGAATCACTACCATTGCCGATGAACGATAGGACGACTACTTCGACTACCGTCGCGTGAACCACTACTTCCCTCGACGTCCGAGAACGTCTACTTCCTCTACACCGACTCGAACCACTCCGATAATGCATGCTTCAAAGGTATAACCGCCGAGACGACCGCCTGTGAACGAATGCATGTTGTGTGATGTATGAGACGCCCGTGTTTGCACCGTGTCCGAGTTGTCACTTGCTCAGTCCTCCTCGTTGCCATGCCATCCATCCGTGGGACACCCGGTATCTGGGAGTGCCCCACCATCTTTCGCACGCATCCGCACACTTCTCCTTTGCATCGGTATCTCAATCGAGTTAGCGGAACCGGAACGCTGCCATGGCTCCGTTTTGTTATCGTTGCCATGGCACCCCTTTCCTTTCCACCACGGTGACAAATGCTTCTTAATGCTCTTGTCAACTTTTAATAAAAATTGCATAAACTTGTTCAAGTCATCCGCATCATGATAACAACAATTAAAATGTTTAAATTGTTGTTGCAATAAATTACTAATGCATATGGGGATTTACCGGATTCGTTATTTGTTATACCCGGCCCTATTTAAATTGTTTAGATGGTGTAGTTTTGTTATGCCTCATCTATTGCCATGCTTAACAACATTTAATATTGTTGAGTACCTAACGAGAGAGAACTAAATAAGTCATGTGGTGTTTTCTTCAATATGCAACTCCGTGGCATATTGAGCTCCACTTAATTTGTAGTGTTGTTTGTTGCACTTTGCCATGCCATGTTTCATTAAACCGGACATGCATCATACTTGATTGTGCATCATGACATGTTTATGTGATGGTTGTTTACTATGTTGTTTGCTTCTTTCCGGTGTTGCTCCTTTGGGTTAGTTTCGATAACGTCGCGTTTGTGAGGATCCGTTCGTCTACGTCCGTTTGTCTTCTTCATGGACTCGTTCTTCTTCCTTGCGGGATCTCAGGCAAGATGACCATACCCTCGAAATCACTTCTATCTTTGCTTGCTAGATGCTCGCCCTTTTGCTATGCCTATGCTGCGATACCTACCACTTGCTTATCATGCCTCCCATATTGTTGAACCAAGCCTCTAACCCACCTTGTCCTAGCAAACCGTTGTTTGGCTATGTTACCGCTTTGCTCAGCCCCTCTTATAGTGTTGTTAGTTGCAGGTGAAGATTGAAGTTTGTTCCTTGTTGGAACATGGAGATGTTGTTCCTTGTTGGAACATGTTTACTTGTTGGGATATCACAATATATCTTATTTAATTAATGCATCTATATACTTGGTAAAGGGTGGAAGGCTCGGCCTTATGCCTGGTGTTTTGTTCCACTCTTGCCGCCCTAGTTTCTGTCATATCGGTGTTATGTTCCCGGATTTTGCGTTCCTTACATGGTTGGGTTATAATGGGAACCCCTTGACAGTTCGCCTTGAATAAAACTCCTCCAGCAAGGCCCAACATTGGTTTTACCATTTGCCACCTAGCATTTTCTTTCCCTTGAGTCGGCCGGCTCAAGGGTCATCTTATTTTAACCCCCCCGGCCAGTGCTTCTCTAAGTGTTGGTCCAACTGAGCGATGTCCGAGGCTACCAGGGGCAACTCTGGGCTGGCTTACCCGACGTTTGGCTCATCCGGTGTGCCCTAAGAACGAGATATGTACAGCTCCTATCGGGATTTGTCGGCACATCTGGGTGGCTTTGCTGGTCTTGTTTTACCATTGTCGAAATGTCTTGTAACCGGGATTCCGAGTCTGATCGGGTCTTCCCGCTAGAAGGAATATCCTTCATTGACCGTGAGAGCTTGTGATGGGCTAAGTTGGGACACCCCTGCAGGGATTTGAACTTTCAAAAGCCATGCCTGCAGTTATGGGCAGATGGGAATTTGTTAATGTCCGGTTGTAGAAAACCTGAAGTTGACCTTAATTAAAACACATTAACCGCGTGTGTAACCGTGATGGTCTCTTCTCGGCGGAGTTCGGGAAGTGAACACGGTGTTGGAGTTATGTTTGACGTAGGTTGTTCTAGGATCACTTCTTGATCATAGTTTCTCGACTGTGCTTTTGCCTTCTCTTCTCGCTCTCATTTGCGTATATGTTAGCCACCAAATATGCTAGTCGCTTGCTGCAGCTCCACCTCATACCTTTACCTTACCCATAAGCTTAAATAGTCTTGATCATGAGGGTGCGAGATTGCTGAGTCCCCGTGGCTCACAGATACTTCCAAAACCAGTTTGTAGGTGCCGATGTTATCGAGCAGGTGACGCAACCAAGCTTAAGGAGGAGCTCCTTGAAGATCTTGTCCTTTGTGTTGTTCCGTCCTAGTCGATCAGTAGTGGAGCCCAGTTGGGGTCGATCGGGGATCTGTGTAGCATTTGGGGTAGTCTTCTTTTATTTTGGTTCCATAGTCGGACCCTGATTGTATCTGGTTGATGTAATGCTTTATTCATGTATTGTGTGAAGTGGCGATTGTAAGCCAACTATGTATCTCTTTCCCTTATGTATTACATGGGTTGTGTGAAGATTACCTCACTTGCGACATTGCTTTCAATGCGGTTATGCCTCTAAGTCGTGCTTCCACACGTGGGAGATATAGCCGCATCGAGGGCGTTACACCCCGGCTCCACGTCGTCCCCTTCCTAGGCCTCGCCGTCGTCCACCGCCGTGGTGCTCTCCGCGCAGCGTGGTCAACGTGGTCAAGGAACAACTTCCATCGGAAGAGTACTGTACGTGGAGAGGCTGACAGCTGGGTCCACAGCCACAGCCCAGTTTTTTTGTGATTTGCCAAGTAAGTCGCTTTGTCAGGCCTGTTGGGCTGCAAATCTTTCAAGACGAGGAGAGCTTTCATTCGGCTGGCCGAGAAAATGGCCCATCAGTAATGAGAAATGGGCTGTACATTTTTAAAACACATCAAACCGGCAATTAGTTTCAAATATCTTTTTTTTCATTTCAAGATTTTAAATTACATTAATTTTTATGTGTGGAGAATTTGTTGGATTTTATATTGATACACATTTATTTTTAAAATCAGTTTGAATGTGAGTCAAAATTTCAGGATTAAAAACAGTTCGGACCGCACCGAAATATGCAAAATTTCGTATAATTTTTTAACCGTGACCACAATTTGGGCTGTAATGCTAACAAAAAGAATATGGGCTCCAAAAAGAACCTTAAGAATTATCAAATGGGCTGAAAATTATTAGAAATAATGGCAGATGGGTTGTATGCTGTTTTCCACAGATTTGAGGCTTTCCTAAAAAGAGGTGGACGCACAAGCAGTGACTGTTGGATGTCCATCCAACGGCCATCGTGCTTCTTCAATCTCTGCTCTTCCTGCTCCAGCCGCTCAAACAAGCGCTGGCGGGACTGCCTGCTCCCTCCTCCCCGCGGCCGGCTATGCTGCCGTGCAGGCCTCACCGCCCCACCGTACTCCCATCGCAGGCCTAGTCATCCCTCTACTCACCCAAACCTGCTGTTATTCTCCGGCGACGGCAGACGAACTAGTAAACCCTCATACGGTCGTACTCCCCTCCACGTGGGAAACAACTGTCGAGTCTTCCCTGCCTCCGTGTCGTTCCCTTCCTAGGCCTCGCTGTCGTCCACCGCCCTGGTGCTCTCGGCGCGGCCTGGTCAACGTGGTCAACGACCGACATGCATCTGAAGTGGACTGTACGTGGAGAGGCCGACAGCTGGGTCCACGGCCGCACGCAAGGAAATGCCTCCTTATTACGCGCAAAATAATGATTCCTCCACCTGACATCAGGGACCCACCGAAAGGGCCTCTATATTTTGCAAAAAAATGTTACCGCCACTGACAGCTCGGACCCACCAGCTATATCTTCGCATGCAAGGAAGTGCCTCCTTATTATGCACAAAAAATGAATACTCCCCCTGTTAGCTGGGACCCAGTATAGTGGCAGGCTGACTTGTGGGCCTACTAAGTTGACAGGGATGGAGGGTTTTGTCAACTTAGTTAATATGCACGATTCTAGCTCCAGTGACCGTGTGATGTCCATCCAACGGCCGTAGTGCTTCTTCAACCTCTGGTCTTCTTGCTCCAGCCGCCCAAACCAGCGCCGGTCGTGCCTTGTGCTCCTGCCTCCTGTGGCCTGCTGCGATGCGGCGGAGGCCTCACCGCACCCTACTACTCCCACCGCTGGCCAGGCCATCCCTCTACTCACCCACACCCCCTGTTACTGTGCGGCGACGGCAGCCTCACACCGCAGTGAACCAGTGCCCTCGTACTCCTCTACGCGTGGGCATCCACTGCCGCGTCTTCCCCGGCTCCGCGTCGTCCCCTTCCTAGGCCTTGCCGTCGTCCACTGCCCTGGTGCTCTCGGCATGGCGTGGTCAACATGGTCAAGGAACGACTTCCATCGGACATGGACTGTATGTGGAGAGGCTGACAGCTGGGTCCACAGCCGCAGCATGGAAGTGCCTCCTTATTACGTGCAAAATAATTATTCCTCCACCTAACAGCGGGGACCCACCGGACGGGCCACCGTATTTCGCCCCCCTGACTGCTGGGACCCACTAGCTACATCTTCGCACGCAAGGAAGTGCCTGAAAGTCGGGACCAACCTGGTCGAAGCGTACGTAGCGTTGTCATTCTGGTCGCGAACGTGTACGTACATATATACTGGTGGATGTAGATGTGTGCACGTGTCGTAGTAGAGGCGGCCAGGGTGCAAGAAAGAAAATACGGCCACGTATGTGTACATACGGGCGGGGTCTCGAACGCCTACTCGCGCATACGTACGGCGAGGGCTCGTTGACATGGCTGGGTCGGAACGGAGAAACAGCGTCGTCGTCATGTTCATGGGAAGGCAACGGAATGCGTCATGTTCATGGGGAGGCAACGGAATGCTCGTGTTCATGGGGAGGCAACGGAACGCGTGGGAGCCAACCGGTTGGGTCGGAACGGAATGCGTGGTCGTGTTCATCAGGAGGGCTTGGACGGAACATGCGATGGAAATGAGGCCTGGCGTACCGCACAACGGAGGAAACGGACCTCCTACGGTCAAAACGGGGGTCCTGTTCATCGGGAGGGGTGTGGCGTACCGCAAAACGGATGAAACGGACTTGTGTTGGAGCGCTACGGTCGAAACGGGGGTCCTGTTCATCGGGAGGGGTGTGGCATACCGCAAAACGGGACTCCACGGGATACTGTTCATCTCCACCGTCGACCTCCTCCAGCCTCCACGAGCTACCGTTCATCCACCGTCGACCTCCTCCAGCCTCCACCTGCGACTGTTCATCCATGGGCTCCTGTTCATCCAGCCTCCACCGCGCACTACTCCACCGGCTACTGTTCAACCAGCCCTCTCCACGGGCTCCTGTTCAACCACCCCTCCATGGGCTACTGTTCATCCTGCCCTCCACCGTCTATTGTTCATCCTGCCCTCCACGGGGTGGTCCTGTTCATCCAGCCCTCCACGGGGTCCTGTTCATCCAGCCCCAACCGGCTCGATTGATCGGGGTCCTGTTCATCCAGAGGCAACACCACGGGGTCCTGTTCATCCACCCCCACCGGGAACTGTTCATCCAAACCCCTCCCGCAACACTCACTGTTCATCCAGAGGCAGCATCGATCGGCTTCAGTTAGCAGCAGTAGCGAATGAATCGCTCGATCGGTTCAGTTAACAGCCATCGATCGATCACTCGGGTTCAGTAACGCGTAGACTGCAGTGCAATCGCTCGGGTTCAGTTAGAGCCCAACGCCTCGCTCGAGTTCAGTTAGAGCCAATGCCTCGCACACACGCACGTACGTGTATGAGAGAAACGCGCATCGCTCGGCCCCTGACCTCCCACCGTAACCGGGAACTCCCCGAAATTTTCCTCGCCCTCGCTTCTACCATGGTTTTTTCCATCATGGACGGCCCAAAGAATGTCATGCAGCTGCGTCTCCGGCCTGCCCAGGACAAAAAGCCCATTTTCTGTCATGATTTTTTGTCATAGAAGTAGGAGCCCACCACATCTATGATGATACCGGGTTTTGTCACAATTATCGTCATATAAGTGTCATATGTTTGACAGAAAAAAAATTCATTCGGCCAAAATGTCACGGATGTGTCTTTTTTTGTAGTGTTATGAGTATCCTTCGAGTATAATAGAAAAACTGCTAGCTAATCCTTTTACAGGAGATGGAACAAAGCATCCTGATGAACACCTAATATATGTGGATGAAGTTTGTGGATTATTTAAGCTTGCAGGTATTCCCGATGATGTTGCTAAGAAGAAGGTCTTCCCTTTATCTTTGAAGGGAGACGCATTGACATGGTATAGGCTATGTGATGATATGGGATCATGGAACTATAGAAGATTGAAATTGGAATTTCATCAAAAGTATTACCCTATGCATCTTGTTCGTCGTGATCACAATTATATATATAATTTTTGGCCTCGCGAAGGAGAAAGCATTGCTCAAGCTTGGGGGAGGCTTAAATCAATGCTATATTCATGCCCCAATCATGAGCTTCCAAGAGAAACAATTCTTCAAAAAATTTATGCTCGGCTTTCTGATAACAATCGCACCATGCTTGATACTTCTTGTGCTGGCTCTTTTATGATGAAGACTATTGGATTTAGATGGGATTTATTGGATAGAATTAAACGCAACTCTGAAGATTGGGACCTCGACAATGGTAAGGAGTCAGGTATGACACCTAAGTTTGATTGTGTTAAATCTTTTATGAATACCGATATTTTCCGTAAGTTTAGCACTAAATATGGACTTGATTCTGAGATAGTAGCTTCTTTCTGTGAATCTTTTGCTACTTATGTTGATCTCCCTAAGGAGAAGTGGTTTAAATATCATCCTCCCATAGAAGTAAAAGTAGCTGCACCTATTAAAGTTGAAGAAAAGACTGTCACTTATAATGATCCTATTGTTCCTACTTGTTATGTTGAGAAACCACCTTTCCCTATTAGGATAAAGGATCATGCTAAAGCTTCAACTGTGGTTCGTAAAAGCAATATTAAAACATATACACCTCCTGAGCAAGTTAAAGTTGAACCTAATATTGCTATTGTTAAAGAGCTCTTGTCTGATAATATTGATGGGCATGTTATTCAGTTCTGCGGTGAAACTGCTAGAATTGCTAAACCTTGTGCTAAAGATAAACATAGACCTATGGTAGGCGTGCCTGTTATTTTTGTTAAAATAGGAGATCATTGTTATCATGGCTTATGTGATATGGGTGCTAGTGCTAGTGTTATACCTTATGACTTGTATAAAGAAATCAAGCATGAAATTGCACCTGCTGAGTTAGAAGATATTGATGTCACAATTAAACTTGCTAATAGAGATACTATTTCAGCAATGGGAATTGTTAGAGATGTTGAAGTCTTGTGCGGGAAAACTAAATATCCTGCTGATTTTCTTGTTCTTAGTTCTCCACAAGATAGCTTTTGTCCCATTATATTTGGTAGACCCTTCTTGAATACAGTTAATGCTAGGATAGACTGCGAAAAGAATGTTATTACTATTGGCTTGGATGATATGACTCATGAGTTTAATTTCTCTAAATTTAGTAAACAACACCGTGAAGAAGAATTGCCTAGTAAGGATGAAATTATTGGTCTTGCTTCTATTGCTGTACCTCCTAATGATCCTTTAGAACAATATTTGCTAGACCATGAGAATGATATGTTTATGAATGAAAGAAGGGGAATAGATGAAGTATTCTTTAAACAAGAACCTATGCTAAAACACAATTTGCCTGTTGAAATCCTAGGGGATCCTCCTCCACCTAAGGGTGATCCCGTGTTTGAGCTTAAACCATTGCCTGATAATCTTAAATATGCTTATCTTGATGAAAAGAAGATATATCCTGTTATTATTAGTGCTAACCTTTCAGAGAATGAAGAAGAAAGATTATTGAAAACTCCGAAGATGCACCGTGCTGCTATTGGATATACTCTTGATGATCTTAAGGGCATTAGTCCCACTCTATGTCAACATAAAATAAATTTGGAAGCAGATGCCAAACCAGTTCATGATCCTCAACGACGTCTGAATCCTAAAATGAAAGAAGTGGTAAGAAAAGAAATATTAAAGCTTCTGGAGGCAGGTATAATTTATCCCGTTGCTGATAGTCAGTGGGTAAGTCTTGTTCATTGTGTCCCCAAGAAGGGAGGTATTACTGTTGTTCCTAATGATAAAGATGAATTGATTCCATAAAGAATTATTACCGGTTATAGGATGGTAATTGATTTCCGCAAATTAAATAAGGCTACTAAGAAAGATCATTACCCCTTACCTTTTATCGATCAAATGCTAGAAAGATTATGCAAACATACACATTACTGCTTTCTAGATGGTTATTCTGGTTTCTCTCAAATACCTATGTCGGCTAAAGATCAATCAAAGACTACTTTTACATGCCCTTTTGGTACTTTTGCTTATAGACGGATGCCTTTTGGTTTATGTAATGCACCTGCTACCTTTCAAAGATGCATGATGGCTATATTCTCTAACTTTCGTGAAAAGATTTGTGAGGTTTTCATGGACGACTTTTCCGTCTATGGATCTTCTTTTGATGATTGCTTGAGCAATCTTGATCGAGTTTTGCAGAGATGTGAAGAAACTAATCTTGTCTTGAATTGGGAAATGTGCCACTTTATGGTTAATGAGGGTATTGTCTTGGGGCATAAAGTTTCTGAAAGAGGTATTGAAGTTGATAAAGCCAAGGTTGATGCTATTGAAAAGATGCCATGTCCCAAGGACATCAAAGGTATAAGAAGTTTCCTTGGTCACGCCAGATTTTATAGGAGGTTCATCAAGGACTTCTCGAAAATTTCTTGCCCTCTGACTAATTTATTACAAAAAGATATACCATTTGTCTTTGATGATGACTGTGTAGAAGCATTTGAAATACTTAGGAAAGCATTAGTCTCTGCACCTATTGTTCAGCCACCTGATTGGAATTTACCCTTTGAAATTATGTGTGATGCTAGGGATTATGCTGTAGGTGTTGTTCTAGGGCAAAGAGTTGATAAGAAATTAAATGTTATCCATTATGCTAGTAAGACTCTAGACAATGCTCAAAGAAATTATGCTACTACTGAAAAAGAACTTTTAGCAGTTGTATTTGCTTGTGATAAGTTCAGACCTTATATTGTTGATTCTAAAGTAACTATCCACATTGATCATGCTGCTATTAAATATCTTATGGAAAAGAAAGATGCTAAACCTAGACTTATTAGATGGGTTCTCTTGCTACAAGAATTTGATTTGCATATTGTTGATAGAAAAGGAGCTGAGAACCCCGTTGCAGACAACTTATCTAGGTTAGAGAATGTTCTTGATGACCTACTACCTATTGATGATAGCTTTCCTGATGAACAATTAAATGTCATAAGTACTTCTCGTAGTACCCCTTGGTATGCTGATTATGCTAATTACATAGTTGCTAAATTTATACCACCTAGCTTCACATACCAACAAAACAAAAAAATTCTTCTATGATTTGAGACATTACTTTTGGGATGACCCACATCTTTATAAAGAAGGAGTAGATGGTGTTATTAGACGTTGTGTACCTGAGCATGAACAGGAACAGATCCTACACAAGTGCCACTCCGAAACTTATGGAGGACACCACGCGGGAGATAGAACTGCACATAAGGTATTGCAATCCGGTTTTTATTGGCCTACTCTCTTCAAGGATGCTCGTAAGTTTGTCCTTTCTTGTGATGAATGTCAAAGAATTGGTAATATTAGTAGACGTCAAGAAATGCCTATGAATTATTCACTTGTTATTGAACCGTTTGATGTTTGGGGCTTTGATTATATGGGACCTTTTCCTACCTCTAATGGATATATACATATTTTAGTTGCTATTGATTATGTTACTAAGTGGGTAGAAGCTATTCCAACTAGTAGTGCTGATCATAACACTTCTATTAAAATGCTTAAAGAAGTTATTTTTCTGAGGTTTGGAGTCCCTAGATATTTAATGACTGATGGTGGTTCACATTTTATTCATGGTGCTTTCCGTAAAATGCTTGCTAAATATGACGTCAATCATAGAATTGCATCTCCGTATCACCCACAGTCTAGTGGTCAAGTAGAATTGAGTAATAGAGAACTCAAATTAATTTTGCAAAAGACTGTCAATAGGTCTAGAAAGAATTGGTCCAAGAAACTTGATGATGCATCATGGGCCTATAGAACTTCATATAAAAATCCTATGGGTATGTCTCCGTATAAAATGGTATATGGAAAAGCATGTCACTTACCTCTCAAACTAGAACATAAGGCATATTGGGCTATTAAAGAGCTCAGTTATGATTTCAAACTTGCCGGTGAAAAGAGGTTATTTGATATTAGCTCACTTGATGAATGGAGAACCCAAGCTTATGAAAATGCCAAGTTGTTTAAAGAAAAGGTTAAAAGATGGCATGACAAAAGGATACAAAAGCGTGAGTTTAATGTAGGTGATTATGTATTGCTATACAACTCTCGTTTAAGATTTTTTTGCAGGGAAACTTCTCTCTAAATGGGAAGGCCCCTATGTTATTGAGGAGGTCTATCGTTCCGGTGCCATAAAAATCAACAACTTCGAAGGCACAAATCCGAAGGTGGTAAACGGTCAAAAGAATCAAACATTAATCTCAGGTAATCCCATAAATGTTGAAACCAATATTATTGAAACCGTAACCCCGGAGGAATACATAAGGGACACTTTCCAGAACGTTTCAGACTCCGAAAAGGAATAGATATGTGGTACGGTAAGTAAACCGACTCCAAAACAATTTTTAACGCAATATTTCCCCGTTTTGGAATATTTAGAAAAATAGAAAATTAAGTAGTAGTTCGGGAAGGACACAAGGGTGGAGGGCGCGCCCCCTACCTCGTGAGCTCCTCGTGTGCCTTCCAGACTCCGTTTTCTTGCACGATATGTATTTTGGTCATTAAAAATTCATTATGTAATCTCCCGGGGGTTTTGACTCCCGTATCACGCAAAAATCTCCTGTTTTTGTTTTGAGCTGTTTTTCTGACAGATCTAGATTATCATGACGTCCCCAAGTGCTTCCAAGGACAAGTTCTTCGAGAAGGTCATCAACCCTTACCTCGCGGAGGTGCTGCGACACCCTCAAACCATTGAGATGCGTGATGGGTTGCTGCACATCCGCAATGCTGAGGGACCAAAGGGAATCAGAAGCGTGGAGATGAGGCTCGAAGCAATGGAGCAACAAGTTTTCAAGTGCCAGGGGATAGTGGAGCGTGGAATCAACGCTAGCCACATGATGCTCGCGGAGTTCACTAACAACTACAAGCCGGATGCCAAGAACACCGAGGAGGCCATCTTCAAGCTATATGAGAAGATCGAGCACCTCCAAGCCCAAATCTATGACCTGCAAAACCAAAACTATGAGTATGAATATAGATTTAAAAGAATGAGTTTGGCTGCAGATTCGAGGATTCCGGAGACTCGATCATCTTTCTATGATGGTGAACCTATGCCTTAGAAGATGGATGACAAGCCCGCATCATCAACAACACCTCCACCGTCTCCTCCAACAAAGAAGAATTGAGTATCTGGGTATGGGCACTCCACTTGGCAACTGCCAAGCTTGGGGGAGTGCCCCGGTATCGTATCACCGTCACTTTTGTCTTTACCGTTTTTCTTAGTTCGATCTTATTAGTAGTATTTTAATCTAGTAGAATAAAGTTTGTGGCATGATCTAGTTGTGAGTTTTGCTTTATTATCCTTCTATGTAATATAATAAAGATTAGTGTTGAGTTAAGGGCTTCATTGTTTTGCCATGATCCTAAGTGAATAAAAGAAAAGAGAAAGAAATAAAAAGAAACAAAGAGATCATATGGATATCATGGAGAGTAATGAGCTCACATAGAAAAAGTATGATGAATAAAAGTTGCTGAGAGTTGACAAGCATAGTTTTGGTCATCGTTGCAATTAATAGGAAGTAATAAAGAAAGAGAGGTCTTCACATATAGATATACTATCTTGGACATCTTTTATGATTGTGAGCACTCATTAAAATATGACATGCTAAAGAGTTGACATTGGACAAGGAAGACAACATAATGGGTTATGTTTTCTTACATCTAAGATAAATTATATTGTCTTGGATCTTCCAACATGTTGAGCTTGCCTTTCCCCCTCATGCTAGCCAAATTCATTGCACCAAGTAGAGATACTACTTGTGCTTCCAAATATCCTTAAACCAGTTTTGCCATGAGAGTCCACCATATCTACCTATGGATTGAATAAGATCCTTCAAGTAAGTTGTCATCGGTGCAAAGCAATAAAAATTGCTCTCTAAATATGTATGATTGATTGGTGTGGGAGAAATAAGCTTTATACGATCTTGTGATGTGGAAGTAATAAAAGCGACGGACTGCATAATAAAGGTTCATATCACAAGGGGTAATATAAAGTGACGTTCTTTCGCATTAAGATTTTGTGCATCCAACCATAAAAGCGCATGGCAACCTCTGCTTCCCTCTGCGAAGGGCCTATCTTTTATCATTATCTTCTACCTTATACAAGAGTCATGGTGATTTTCACCCTTCCTTTTTACACTTTATCCTTTGGCAAGCACAGTATGTTGGAAAGATCCTGGTATATATGGCTAATTGGATGTGAATTTTCATGAACTATTACTATTGACATTACCCTTGAGGTAAAACATTGGGAGGCAAGACTATAAGCCCCTATCTTTCTCTGTGTCCGATTAAAACTCCACACCCATAAGTATTGCGTGAGTGTCAGCAATTGTGAAAGATTATATGATATTTGAGTGTGTAGACTTGCTGAAAAGCTCTTATACATTGACTCTTTCCTATGTTATGATAAATTGCAATTGCTTCAATGACCGAGATTGTAGTTTGTTAGTTTTCAATGAAGTTTACGATTCATACTTGATATTGTGATTGAATTATTACTCTAGCATTAGAGATCATATGACAAAAATTATATAAGTTGCTGTTATAAGAATGATCATGATGCCCTCATGTCCGTATTTTATTTTTATCGACACCTTCATCTCTAAACATGTGGACATATTTTTCGATTTCGGCTTTTCGCTTGAGGACAAGCGAGGTCTAAGCTTGGGGGAGTTGATACGTCCATTTTTCATCATGCTTTTATATCAATATTTATTGCATTATGGGCTGTTATTTCACATTATGTCACAATACTTATGGCTATTCTCTCTTATTTTACAAGGTTTACATAAGGAGGGAGAATGCCGGCAGCTGGAATTCTGGGCTGGAAAAGGAGCAAATATTAGAGACCTATTCTGCACAACTCCAAAAGTCCTGGAACTCCACGGAACACCTTATAATAAATAATGAAAAATCCTTGCCAAAGATGAAGACCAGGGGGCCCACACCCTTCTCATGTGGGTGGGCCCCCCTAGGGCGCACCCCCCTGCCTCATGGGCCCCCTGGTGGCTCTCCGATGACCATCTTCTCCTATATGAAGTCTTTCGTCGAGAAAAAAAATAAGAAGCAACCTTTCGGGATGATACTCCGCCGCCACGAGGCGGAACCTTGGCGGATCCAATCTAGAGTTCCGGCAGAGCTGTTCTGCCAGGGAAACTTCCCTCCCGGAGGGGGAAATCATTGCCATCGTCATCACCAACGCTCCTCTCATCGGGAGAGGGCAATCTCCATCAACATCTTCATCAGCACCATCTCATCTCAAAACCCTAGTTCATCTCTTGTATCCAATTCTTGTCTCCAAGTCCGGGATTGGTGCTAGTAGGTTGCTAGTAGTGTTAATTACTCCTTGTAGTTGATGCTAGTTGGTTTAATTGGTGGAAGATCATATGTTCAGATCCTTTATGCATATTAATACCCCTCTGATTATGAACATGTTTATGCTTTGTGAGTAGTTACGTTTGTTCCTGAGGACAAGGGAGAAGTCTTGCTATTAGTAGTCATGTGAATTTGGTATTCGTTCGATATTTTGATGAGATGTATGTTGTCTAGCCTCTAGTGGTGTTATGTGAACGTCAACTACATAACACTTCACCATTATTTGGGCCTAGAGGAAGGCATTGGGAAGTAATAAGTAGATGATGGGTTGCTAGAGTGACAGAAGCTTAAACCCTAGTTTATGCGTTGCTTCGGAAGGGGCTGATTTGGATGCATATGTTTCATGATATGGTTAGGTTTACCTTAGTACTTTTGTTGTAGTTGCGGATGCTTGCAATAGAGGTTAATCATAAGTGGGATGCTTGTTCAAGTAATAATAGCACCCAAGCACCGGTCCACCCACATATCAAATTATCAAAGTACCGAACGTGAATCATATGAACATGATGAAAACTAGCTTGACGATATTCCCATGTGTCCTTGGGAGCGGTTTTCCTTATATAAGAGTTTGTCCAGGCTTGTCCTTTGCTACAAAAAGGATTGGGCCACCTTGCTGCACTTTATTTACGTTTGTTACTTGTTGCTCGTTACAAATTATCTCGTTACAAAACTATCTGTTACCACTTATTTCAGTACTTGCAGAGAATACCTTGCTGAAAACCGTTTATCATTTCCTTCTGCTCCTCGTTGGGTTCGACACTCTTACTTATCGAAAGGACTACGATAGATCCCCTATACTTGTGGGTCATCACTAGACCATCCCTACCTAATCCGTAAATCTCTACATATGTACGTTCATTATACCTGTGGGCTTCTCGTACAGAAGCTTGCGACTATTCTTCAAGCACCAAGCTCAGCACATATGCATTTTTTCCATATGTACCTTTTCTTCGCCATTATATGCATCGATATGACTTAAGTTTTGGCCAAGCTGGGTTGCCTGGCTCCGGTGCTTATGCCCTATGTTCCCGTTAGTTCAGCTAGGGCATAAAGGGAGCACCTCTGCGATTGTTACTGTTGGGTCATCCGGATATGTACCTTAGACTGGGTGAAGCCAAAAGCTAGCGTTCTTAAGGGAATATTCGGTCGGCGAATTAAAGGTGTTTCTGCATTCACTCCATTGTGAACCCGAGATGTTACTTACTCTAAGAGTTTTTCAATCACAGTTCGGACATGCACATTAAATGCATGCACACCTAGGGAAAGGAACCCTTAACAGAACTACTCTCTCTGGAAGATGTTTCTTACATAATGTAATATAACATAACTAGCCGGATACACATTGTCTGTTCGAGCAATTATGACCCCTATGCCTGGTTTCCACGCATACCTCGGTATATTCTGCCGCTAGGGTATTCGGAAACACTCCGCACCTTCGGGTCCAGAGGTTGAAGCGAAAAGGTTGGCGATGACAATTGTCTTTATTACCCAGCTAGAAGGAAAGTACATAGTCACTCATGACTCAAACACTTCCTCCTCTATACCGTCTAAAAGGCGGTCTAATTTACAATCCTGTTGGGAACATTTGGCGGCCACCTCTACTTGGTCATATACTAAAATAATGGGTATTTCTTCCCCATTCGGCCCTAGCGGTCCGACATGAGCCATGTGATTAGGATCCAACTTGGTATATCGCGTCTTCACCATGGCCCAGGCCTCTCGTGCACCCTCTCAGCAGGCCGATATCTTCCACAGTCGGATACGTTGTCGCGCTCCCTTGAACAGCTCTACCAGCTTCTCCATACTTCCTGGAGGGGAGTCGGATGGCCATAAGGCCTTGGCTACAGCCCACATCGCCTGCCGAGCTTGCTCGTGCAACTGCAACAACCCTTGCAGAAGATCACTTGATGATCCGAACACCTCCTCTTCGGGGCGGTTCGTCAATATACCTGCAATTATAGCTATATCAGCTACTGTTACCTCCAAACTGTTATAAGATGAAAGCGGCCACGTACTGAATATGCCACCTCGTAGCTTCTTGTTCTCCTTCAAAGAGTCCGCTAGCTGAGCTCGCACATCTCTCAGTTCTTCGCCCAGTTTGGTGTTCGAATCCTGGAGTTTCTTTTTCTCTTGAACGACTTTTGTCAATACACGCTTGCCCGTTGCTAGTAGCCTTTTGGCTCTATGTTCTTTGCTTCGAGTGGCATCCAGCTGCTCTTGTAATTGGTCTAACAACCCAACACAAAGACAAGCACCCAAATTCACACTATCAGTGTATTATTATGAATTCTCGACAGAGGGAAATATTACTGGGAGATGCCTTGTATTTCTCCAGTTCGGCATTGGCAGCAAGCAGCCAGCGCTGACACTTTTCTAATTCCTGAGCTAACAGGGTGTTCTTCTCCGTAAGTACCTGGTTGTACATTGATCCTTAAATTAGTTGTTTCAACTCCTTTAAGTCTCGGGGGCTACTGGCATATGGTTATCATAGTCAGACAAAAAAAATTTACCTGCACATCTTTCAAATGCTACCTTGTGGCCTTGTTAAGACCATCTCGAGCAGCTCGGATGTATGCATTGGCCAAACTGAAGGCGTTAAACGACTCTTCTGGAAAAACCAGGGTCTTGTAAAATGGCCCGGCGGTGCCGATGATTCATGGAACTCTCCACTTCCGAGTTGGTGACGGATACATCATCCGAGTCCTCGGCTGGAGGACAATCTGGCGTCGCCCCCGCATAAGCCCCTGTCTTCACGGCAGGATTTGAATCCTGGCTGTGGAAAGTACGGCCGCTCGAACCTTCGGGTATAGTCCGGCGCACCTTTTTCCTGACACAGGGAAAACGGGAGGGTCACGGTTGGACGTGACTGCCCAGGTGCACGTTGGCGAATTCATACCTCTTTGATGAAGGACCGGTCGTGTCTTTGTTTGCTTTCCTCTTGGGAGGCTCGCCTGGTGTGGAGGATGTTCTCTTCGGAGATACCCCTAGGGCGGTACGGCACGCCAAACCCTTCCCCTTTTGAGCACATGATGGTGCGGTGGGTGTGAAGGAAGGAGAAGTCTCTTTTGGAGAAGGTGTCTTTGGATTACTTACGTGTGAAGCTGGAAGGAGGCCGGGGTAATCGACGATAATGGGTACATATGTATCGCAATAGCTCATCTGATAGAATGTCCCCTCCTCAAGCTCCACGAATATGTCTAGATCTTCTTCATATCCGGGGTCAAGATCCCGGTTGTGATTCTCCGGCCGAGGGGCAGGGTCATAGATCCCCTCGACAGCCTTTCGCCATTCCTGTTAGGAACAGATAAGATGCTGCCTGTCAACGAATGATCCAGGGACATGATAAAATAAGCGGGGCCGAACCTTACCCAGATGGGAGGATTGTACATGGAAAGTCTGTCTCGATGTTGGAGACGGCTGAACTCCTCCTTATCCCCTTTATATAGCTCGGCCAGAATCTTGGCTAGAGCAGTGGGGGTCTTCGGGCCCTTTCGGCCATAACATGAGGCGTCGTCTTCTCCGTTATAATGCCACATGGGTAGTCCTCGGTATTGGAGTGGCTGGACCCCCCACGTTATAGAAATCGCCATCACCTCGACTATTGACAATCCGGACTGGACAAGGTTTTTAATCTTGCCCAGTAGCAAACTAATCTCCGCGCTATCCTCTTCCTTGAGGCTCCAAGGACGCCAGCTATGGCGCTTCTTCAGCGAAGTGTTTGAAAACTCGGGGAGACCTATGCGGACGGGGTCAGGAAGAGCGACTTCGTCAATATAGAACCATTCGGAAGGCCACTCTTCAAGAGCGTTCTTCGGCGTGTCAGACAGGTATCCGGTCCCAGCGATGCGCCACACTTCGGCTCCTCCCACTTCAAAAATTGATCCACCTAGATTGCAAGGGACGAGGCAGAACAGTCTTCTCCATAAATCAAAATGGGCCTCGCAACCCAGGAATAGTCCGCATTGGGCGACATAACCCGCAATGTGGAGGATGGAGCCAGGGGTAAAATTGTGCAACTAGAGGCCATAGTACTCTAGCAGCCCTCGGAGGAATGGGTGAATTGGAAACCCCACTCCCCCAGCAGATAGGGGACGAAGCACACCCGTTCTCCCGCAGACGGATTGGGAAGATCCTCTGCCTAGGCCTTGCCGTTGAAGGAGGCCAACCCTGCTAGAACAGGGACCAGATCTGCTGGAGGAAGAAATCCTTGCGTTTGCAGCTTTGCCAGTCGACTATGGGACACATAGCACCTCTCCCACTCGCCTCTCTCTAGGTTGGAATAGGAAGAGGAGCTGGGATTGTTGGCCATGTTGGAATGGTCTTGCCTGGCGGTCTCTGAGGATTTTCTCCACTTCGTGCCGAAAGGATCTGAGATCCAATCTCTTTAAATAGGTGCTCTTCCTTGCAGGATTGGGGTGATATTTGCAAAAAGTACCCCGACTGTCCACATTCGCTCGACACGTGGAAAACGAGGACATTAAGCGCGTAGAAGCCGAGCGGAGACATCGAATCTATGGCCGAATACACTACTTGGAAATCATTAAAGGAGGAACCCGCCTTGCAATACCGAAGACAATATGTGTGCCGAACACCTTGCTATTGAAGACTGGTTCGGGGGCTACTGAGGGAGTCCTGGACTAAGGGGTCCTCGGGCGTCCAACCTGTTATCTATGGGCCGGACTGATGGGCTATGAAGATATGAAGGCCGAAGACTGTACCCATGTCTGGATGAGACTCTCCTTGACATGGAAGGCAAGCTTGGTGAACAACTATGAAGATTACCTCTTATGTAACCGACTCTATGTAACCCTAGATCCCCCCGGTGTCTATATAAACCGGAGGGTGTAGTCCGGAAAGGATATACTCAATACCTTAGTCATACGAGATAGACTTCTAGGGTTTAGCCATTATGATCTCGTGGTAGACCTACTCTTGTAATACTCATATTCATAAATATCAATCAAGCAGGACGTAGGGTATTACCTCCTGTCGGTGTCAAAACCGGCAGATCTCGGGTAGGGGGTCCCGAACTGTGCGTCTAGGCCGGATGGTAACAGGGGGCAAGGAACACGATGTTTTTCCCAGGTTCGGGCCCTCTTGATGGAGGTAAAACCCTACATCCTGCTTGATTAATATTGATGATATGGGTAGTACAAGAGTAGATCTACCACGAGATCAAGGAGGCTAAACCCTAGAAGCTAGCATATGGTATGATTGTTGTATGATGAAGTTGTCCTACGGACTAAAACCCTCCGGTTTATATAGACACCGGAGAGGGTTAGGGTTACACAAAGTCGGTTACAATGGTAGGAGATCTTGAATATCTGCATCGCCAAGCTTGCCTTCCACGCTAAGGAAAGTCCCATCCGGACACGGGACGAAGTCTTCAATCTTGTATCTTCATAGTCCTGGAGTCCGGCTGAAGGTATAGTCCGGCTACCCGAACACCCCCTAATCCAGGACTCCCTCAGTAGCCCCTGAACCAGGCTTCAATGACGACAAGTCCGGCGCGTAGATGGTCTTCGGCATTGCAAGGCGGGTTCCTCCTCCAAATTCTTCATAAAAGTTTGTAAACACCAAGAGTAGTGTCCGGCTCTGCAAAATAAGTTTCCACGTATTGCCACAGAGAGAATAATATTAACACAAATCTAATCTATTGACATATTCCGCAGCATGACATCACACTACGGCCAAGCCTTTATTCGAATCGTTTTCACTTTTCCACCTCAGCGTGTTTTGCGAGGCGGTTTCCTTGGCACGTCTTGTCAAAGCAGAGATCGTGTCCCCTTTATTTACAGGATTCTCATCAATACGGACGTGGGTAACCCAATCGTGCCCGTTAGCATGTGTTCTCGATTAAAGGCGAGTCCCAAACGGTCACGGGGAGGGCTCCTGGTATTCAACCTCTTATAAAGAGACCAAGGCCTTACTCCTTTTCTCCAATCTCAAAACAAGTTCGCCCGTCGCCTCGAGTTCCAACACCCTAGGCTCCAGATTCCAGGCACTTCGGACCTTCGACAATGTCCGGTTCCGACCTTCAAGGCCGATGGATGCCCTCCTCCGTCACGGAGGAGGACGTGCTAAAGTTGAGAGAGGCTAAGTTCTTGACCGCCGAAATTTTGCATAGGTTGCCCGCTCAAAGGCAGGCCATTCCCAGTCCCAGCCCGATGAGAGCGTAGTGTTCAAGTCTCACTTCCTTCGGGGGTTAGGCTTCCCGATGGATCCCTTCGTGAGGGGGCTGATGTTCTATTATGGTCTGGAATTTCATGACTTAGCTCCGGAGTCCATCCTCCACATTTCCTCATTCATCGTTGTGTGCGAAGCGTTCCTCCGTGTTACTCCTCACTTCGGATTATGGCTCAAGACTTTTGGAGTGGTGCCGAAGATGATCGAGGGACGGCACGCAGTGTGCGGAGGCGCTGTCATAAGTAAGAATGCTGATGCTCCATGGCCCGAGGGCTCCTTTCAAGAGGAGCTCGGCTTGTGGCAACGAGAGTGGTTCTATATCACCGCTCCCAGGAGCGCCAAGTGGGTGGCACCTCCTGCCTTTCGCTCGGGTCCCCCACCACGGCTAGCGTCATGGGTCAACAAAGGATTAGATTGGGGGTTATCCAAAGACGTGCCCTTGTTGCAGGGCCGCATTAGGGATCTCTTAGAAAGAGACCTCAACCTGGTCAAGGTGACGCAGGTCATGCTGATTCGCCGAACACTGCCCGGCAAACGTCGCTCCCTTCGTCTGTGGGAGTTTAATCCGGAGGGACCACGAGCTCTCTAGCATTTTATGGGTGCAACGCCCGTGGAGATGTATAAAATGTTCTTCGGATCACAAGCAATGTGTCCGGATTTGACCAAGGACGCAGATTTAAGCTGCAATCGCCTGGATACTCAAGTAAGTAACCTTGTGCCCGGACTCGCTATCCGTAAAATTGTCGTAAATTCTCCCCTAAAAGAGCTGTCCTTTTAAACAGGAGTGGATAGCGAAGGCAAAGCTGATCAGGTGTCCGGCTCCCCTTCCTGAGACCAGGCCGGATCCCGTGCTAGTCAGGATGTTGAAGATCGTGCCTTTGGAGGGAAGCGAGGGGGAGGACAAGGAAACTATGGCCTCCTCGAAGGAGGCTGCTCCGAAGGGAAGAACCGACAATTCCTCTCCTAAGGGGAAGAAGAGGGCCGCCTCTGACGACCCGGAGACCATGGCCTCAAAGCGGGGGGAAAAGTCCTCGTCAGAGGGTCCGACGCCGGGGAGATCCTCGGCCGAACTACGCCCTCAAAGGGATCAGCCCTCCAGCGAGCCGTAAGTAGAGAAAGATTTTCCTTTAGAGGGATGAGAGAAATCCTTGCTTTTTATCTGAGAAGATTGACCGAAATTTTACTTTGTAGCTCGGACCTCAGCCCTTCTCAGCAGAGCTCGTATTCGGGGGATCTTCTTCTGGAGATGATGGAGAGTGGAACGCCTCCCCCTGCCGTACCGCCTGGCGAGGAGGGTGACCCTGAGGTGTCGTCGCGGAGGGTTTCTCCGAATCCGGCAGGGGTGGAAGGTAGCCATATGTCCCCCCAAGGTTCTCCGCGTCCGGCCTTCGATGGAGGTCATAGGACGAGTCCGGCACCTTCCGATGCGCGGTCGGAGGAGCTGATGATTCTGTTGGGGCGAGCTTCTATCTCAGGGGAGCACCGTGCATTGATGGGTACGGTGATTGGAAGGATTTCGTCTGCGGAAAGCGGATTGCATGAGGCCTTCAGAAGTTTGCTGACGGGTTTTGAGGTACGTTTGATAATGTACTTCTTTGTCAGTTGCGCATAAACAAGATGCGCCCTGTGTAGATTGTAGCCCCTGAGACTCTGTGCGTTGTCAAAATTGACGGCGCGCAGAGGATCATAATCCTAGATCTAAAATGTCGCCTTTGTATACAGGTGGCGAAGTGTCCGGAATCGAGCCGAACTGACGATTTTGCCGAACTAAAGCGGCAACTTGACGTGGCAGATGCCGACATCGCGCTCGTCAACGAGCGGCTTGATGAGGCTCAAGGTATGCAATTCCTCGGGCGGCATCTGGTAAGAGGAGCTTTATGCCAGTATCTTACAATGTGTGTGCTTGACGCAGATGGTGCGGCCGCCATGGAGAGTCTTCGGGCGGAACTTGCCCGAGCTAAGGAACAAACCAGGAAAAGTGATGCGGCTGCCGAGAAGGCCCTTGAAGAGCTGAGAGCCGAACAGGCTGCTCACTGTCGAAGCAAGAAGGAGATGGCCGTGAAGTTAAAAAGTGCTGCTGACCGTTGCACGTTTCTTGAGAAAGAAGACCGGGCGAGACAGACGGACTTAGAGAAGGCCGTTGCTGATGCCAAGGATGCTCGCTCTGCGATGAGAGCTGCGAAGGAGGAGCTGCGTCAGGCCGGACAGATTGCGGCTGGAAAGCCCTTTATGCTGCGGAGGAAGTTTTGCGATCCGAAGTTTGCTCCGTTGGACCGGATGTGGAGTGCGGAGGACACCTATCTGGATTTGGCAGCGAGTGCTGCTGCTGCGACCGAATACTTTCGAGATCAAGAAGATCGCGAAGCGGAAAGGCTTTTCTGGTCGCAGTTCCAGAATCCAAAGCGTCCACTAGAACTAGACGATCGTCTGGCTCAATGGGCCGAACTGAATAGATTGTCTGGACTCGCCATGAAGTACGTCATGGGTCATCTGTGGCCGGGGAGATCGGAGCCGTAGAGTTATTTCAGCTTGGTGCAGCAATTCCTTGATGCGGTGCCACGTATCAATGCGATGAAGAGGTCAGCATGCATAGAGGGCGCACAGATGGCTCTTGCCCGTGTCAAGACATACTGGGCAGAGATGGAGACCACCGTTGTTGCATCCCGAGATTCGTACAAAAGCCGAGTACCCTCCGAGCACTACTTTCAGGAAGTCCTTGAAGGCGCTCGTGTAATAGAGATGCAGTGCTCGAAGGATGCTATGTTCTGATAGCATATGTAATTATAAAGCAATATTTTGATGAATTGTAGTAGCCTTTTATACTTGTGCCTTCAAGTATTTGGAACACCTCCTGTGCGGCTGTTTTAAGATATATGTACAAAATCTAAAAGATTGCGGTCGTTGGCTTCAGCCCCCACGCACATAGTGCGGGGGTGCTCGCAGAAGGCGCATTTTCACACTTAATCCAACGTCTTGGTCCTACAAAGGAGGTGATAGCGCAGCGAGCTAGGCAACCGGACTATAATGCTTTAACACTTTCACTGAGCCATAGGATCTTGACAATGGGACTATTTAGGTAGCCCCTGGTGGCGACTGCGCTCGCCCGAATTCGGGGCGTGTATGTGCCTGGCCGGGAAACGGCCCTTCGTTCATGCGGAGGAATCCTACAGATTCCGGAGAGTCATCGAGTGGTTGACCAGTCTCACGCCATATCATGACAGTCGGTTTTCGGCTTTCTCTACTGAGGTTCTCGCCTGGCCGAACCAGGGCACAATCGCAGTAGTTTTCCTGGTGCCGCCTTAGCCGATAGAGCGAAACGTAAGGTGGCCGAACACAGGAGCCGGGCAACCCAACATATGACCAAAATCATGACTCGGAGCTGATGCATATAAGGCCAAACTCGCGACGCCGAACACTCCCTAAGGTATTCGGTCTTTATGAGAGCGGGCGAGGCAACGCTCTGAGGTATAAGCCCCTAGTGTCTAGGTACGCGCAAGAATTCTGACGTGGCCACATGCCAAGACGCCAGCCTCCTCCTTGGTCATAGAAACAGGGGATGTGTATCAACAAGAGACAGTAAAAAAGGTTTACGCAGGGTCTTAATCTGAAAAGAATCCTTGGAATGGGTCCCTACTGCACGTCTGCGCCTGTGTCTCCGTTGTGCCGTATCCTGGACGGGCGCAGCACGACGTTCATCTGTAAAAAGAGAGCAACTAAGTTGAAAAAGGGGCGTGCCGAACAAAAGTTATATGAAATAAACAAAGTGTAAAGTAAAATATGAAAAATTGAGCTTTATTGTCTCTTATTTTATATGTGTGAAGCCACTAGTGCAGGAGTATATGGCCACTAAGCCTTTATCAACGATACTTTTGTGCCGGACTCATCTATCCATGTCCGTGGTCTTAATGACCTGTTCCGATGTTCTGGCTGGTGAAGCCATTGTATTGTGGGGCTGTTAAAGCGGCCGCACAATCCTCCATTTGGGGAGGTGTTCTCACTACTTCCCCTTTAAGGAGATGATGCCGCGTGGACCGGGCATCTTAAGCGTAAGAGATGCATAATGCGGTATTGCGTTAAAGCGGGCGAAAGCTTCGCGTCCCAGTAGTGCTTGATAGCGACTTGAGAATGGGACGATGTGGAAAGTCAGCTTTTCGCGACGGAAGTTATCGGCAGAGCCGAAAATAACCTCGAGCCGGAGAAAACCCATGCAATGGGTGTCCGGACCTGGCGTTACCTCTTGAAAGGAGGTTTTGCTGTGGCGAATTCTTTTTGGGTCGATCCCCATGTGGCGGATTGAGTCCTGATATATCAGGTTGAGTCCGCTGCCACCGTCCATAAGGACATTTGAAAACTGGAGTCCGCCAATTATTGGATCGAGTACCAGGGCACTCCAGCCTGGGTTCTTGACACTTCTAGAATAATCCAGATGATCGAAGATGATTGGTTTTGACAACCAGTGGCAGGATTCCTTTGGGATAGGCCGTGGGGCGCGTACCTTTATGGGCGCCGCACATTTTGTTATGTGGAGTAAGTTTACTGTTTTTACTTCTTGTGGGAAATTCTTGCTTCCTGGTACTCTGCTTTTGGGGTTCGTCCTCGTCTTCGCTTGGTGTGTCGAGCCCCTTGTGTTCGGCGTTGAGTCTGCCGGATTGTTTGAAAACCCAACAATCTCTGTGGGTATGGTTAGCAGGCTTTCCGGGAGTGCTGTGTATTTGACATATCCTATCCAAGATTTTGTTTAGGTTGGATAGGTCATCCCTGTTATCTTGGAGGGGCGGCTTTTTCTGATTCTGTCGTGAGCTTTTGAATCCGGCGTTGACTGCCGTCCTCTTCGGACTTTTTTCCTTAGTCCGGCGATGGTCCTTATTGCGTCGCGGTTTTTCGTTTCCATCCCTAGTTTCGGATGTACTTGGGTCACTGGTGCTGCATCTTGCCAACCAGCTGTCCTCTCCTGCGCAAAAGCGGGTCATGAGGCTTGTTACTGCGGCCATTGTTTTTGGCTTTTCTTGGCCGAGGTGTCTGGCGAGCCATTCGTCTCGGACATTATGCCTGAAAGCCGCTAAGGCTTCAGCGTCCGGACAGTCGACTATCTGATTCTTTTTAGTAAGAAATCTATTCCAGAATTGCCGAGCTGACTCTCCGGGCTGTTGAGTTATGTGACTAAGATCGTCTGCATCCGGAGGGCGGACATAGGTCCCTTGAAAATTTGCTTGGAAAGCGTCCTCGAGCTCTTCCCAACTTCCGATTGTGTTTTCAGGAAGGCTTTTGAGCCAATGCCGGGCTGGCCCTTTAAGCTTGAGGGGTAAGTATTTTATGGCGTGGAGGTCATCTCCTCTAGCCATATGTATGTGGAGGATATAATCCTTGATCCAGACTCCAGGGTCTGTTGTTCCATCATATGCCTCTATGTTTACGGGTTTGAATCCCGCTGGAAATTCATAATCCAGGACCTCATCGGTGAAACATAGGGGGTGTGCGGCACCCATGTATTTGGGTGTGCCGGATTCTGATAATGGCTTTACTGCATTGCTTACGAGAGCTTGCTTTCTTGGCCCGTAAATGGACCTGGCTGGGCCATGATGCGAATCCTTAAGTGGGTCGCATGCCGGCTTAAGTGCGGCGCTGCTTGCCGCTTTATGCTGGCCATGGGGTCGTCTATCCGACCATGTGGCTTTCTCACTTTTGGAATGCGAGGGCTCTAAGGCCTCCCCGTCGAATTCAGGCAGTAGCTTTCTCTTCGGATAGCTTTTAGTGCGGCGACTGTCGCCGTATTTGTCTGCGGTATTGATTACTTTACTCCATCTGATCCTGAGTGCATCTTCCGCAGTTTTTAGCTTCCGCTTCTGCTTTTTCAGGCTGCGTGCGGTTGCAACGAGCCGTTTGTGGAGGTTCTTCTGCTTCGTGGGCTTGTCCGGCGTAGGGTCGTCCGGAATGCCATTTTCGCCGGGGGAGGGATGTTCGGTTTCTCTATCCGGGTTGTCCTGTTGGGACGGTTGCTCTAAGGCATGCTCGTCGTCTACCGGCTCATCCTGCTCTGCGGCTGGGTCTTTATCGAGGCAGGGCTTGGGTCAGTGTTTACGCCGACGCTTTGATTGTTTTTCGAGAGATCGATCACTCTTTCCATCCCAGTTTTCCTCGTTGTTGCTTCCTTTAGGGGTATCCACCATGTACACATCATGAGATGAGGTGGCTGTCCAATGCCCTATAGGAGTTGGTTCTTGGTTGTCTCCTGCATCATCGTCCATACCGTCGATGTCTTCGGAGTCAAAGTCGAGCATGTCAGTTAAGTCATCGACAGTGGCTACGAAGTGAGTGGTGAGTGGGTTTTGAATTTCCTCATCATCCGAATCCCATCCTTGCTGACCGTAGTCCGGCCAGGGCTCTCCTGATAAAGAGAGAGACTTTAGCGAATTCAGGATGTCGCCGAAGGGCGAGTGCTGAAAGATGTCTGCGGCGGTGAACTCCATTATCGGTGCCCAATCGGATTCGATCGGCAGGGGCGCGGGGGGCTCGGAGTTCGAAAAGGAATCTGGCTCCTCGGAGTCACGGGCCATGCGGAGTGCGGGGCTGGAGTTCGGCTCGATCACCTCTGAGATCGCAGCCCCTGAGGCAGCGTCCAACCGCTGATCCTCGATCGGCACAGTAGGCTCCGAATCAATGGTCGGAACCGATGTGCGTGCGGCCTCCAAGGCGCTGTTCGGCGGCAGAGCTATATCATGCCCATCGAGACAGTGCGGCGCGCTTGGCTGTGGCTCGAATCCGTCGAAGATCAAGTCCCCGCGGACGTCAGCCGTGTAGTTTAGGCTTCCAAACCTGACCTGATGGCCAGGGGCGTAGCTTTCGATCTGCTCAAGGTGGCCAAGTGAATTGGCCCGCAGTGCGAAGCCGCCGAAGACGAAGATCTGTCCTGGCAGAAAAGTCTCACCCTGGACTGCGTCGTTGTTGATGATCAAAGGAGCCATCAGGCCTAAAAGCGACGACACAGAGGAACTCTCAATGAAAGCACCAATGTCGGTGTCAAAACCGGCGGATCTCGGGTAGGGGGTCCCGAACTGTGCGTCTAGGCCGGATGGTAACAGGAGGCAAGGAACACGATGTTTTACCCAGGTTCGGGCCCTCTTGATGGAGGTAAAACCCTACGTCCTGCTTGATTAATATTGATGATATGGATAGTACAAGAGTAGATCTACCACGAGATCAAGGAGGCTAAACCCTAGAAGCTAGCCTATGGTATGATTGTTGTATGATGAAGTTGTCCTACGGACTAAAACCCTCCGGTTTATATAGACACCGGAGAGGGTTAGGGTTACACAAAGTCGGTTACAATGGTAGGAGATCTTGAATATCCGCATCGCCAAGCTTGCCTTCCACGCCAAGGAAAGTCCCACCGGACACGGGACAAAGTCTTCAATCTTGTATCTTCATAGTCCTGGAGTCCGGCTGAAGGTATAGTCCGGCTACCCGAACACCCCCTAATCCAGGACTCCCTCACCTCCATCAAGAGGGCCCGAACCTGGGTAAAACTTCGTGTTCCCTGTCTCCTGTTACCATCAACCATAGACGCACAGTTCGGGACCCCCTACCCGAGATCCGCCGGTTTTGACACCGACACCCGACTCCAATTGGACTAGACATTCGCGCCCTATTGAATCAAACAGGTTGCCACACGCCCTAGAGTCAATCCTGCCATAGACCAAGGTGAGAGTCGCTCTAGGCGAACCACCATCCTCATCCGCCACCAGTGAGCGAGAAAAATTGTTAGGGGCGGTTGCCTCCTTGAAATCTGTCAAGAAGATCAGAGGAAGAAGCGCATTGGGCATCAACGGAGGGCCTCGGGAAAACGACTCCACTAGAACTCAAAGCTACGGCTCTGCCGGATCCAAAGATTGTACAACGGGCATCAATGATGGAGATTGAAGATGGAACATGATGAACTCTCAGCATGAGCTTTGAATAGAGCAGGTTTGCATCTGGTGCATGAGAAAGGAAGAAAAAACATCAAAAGAGAGAGAGAACAAGGTGGCACCAAAAGAAGAACATGAGCATATGCGCCTCCCTCAAACCCATCAGCTTAGACAATCGATGGGAAAGTATTGAAGAACTGGTGAAAGAACGTCGGAGAAGGATATTTTGGGATCTAAAACCAATGACCAAGGATCAAACAAGTAGGGATTATTATTGGGGGAGCAGGGAGAGTAAACTAGGCCGGCGAGGGACAAGAACCGAATCATCAGCAAGGGAAACTTGATCTAAGAAAGGCCACAATCTTGGCGTATGAACCAACTAGTCCTTCCTCCCTACCCCCCAAAACCATCACCATGGACAGTAGCCAAAGCAAGAGGCGAAGAACATAGGATGATCTCGATCCAAGTGCTACCCTTTTATTCACTCGCAAAACACCAAACTTCAGTAGGAAAGCAAACGAGCTACACATTACTCCTACTAGTAAGTGTGCACGTGCAATGCACATCTTGACCAATAAAATAGCAGATGTGATGATTAATTTTTATTAAGACAATAGTCTAATTTCATAAAAATACTACATATCAGCATGTATTTAAATGAGTTTCAAGAGGCACTCTAATTTAGCATTGTATGCATAGAGTAAAGAGACAACTAATTATCTCTTATTTTCTAATACAACTAAGCAATTTTGTACAAAGAAAGAGAGTTATGAGTCATTATCATGGAATTCCCATGTGGTTGAACGTGATATTTTGCAAGAGTGAGTACTCGCCTTGCAAGCTGGTTGAATTCGTTTTTTTGTTTTTCCTTCAAAGCATAAAGCAAAAAAAAAAGAACCAAATCTGCAAGCAGCATGCATCATAAAAATATCAATCACCATAATAGGTAATGGATAAGGAAATCAATACTTTCCAGACTAGGTATGAACTAGTTTTGCAAGTAACCATTCAGATGCAAAGCATATTTGACCCTATTTATTATTACTAAATCAAAATACAGTTCCATTATCAAAATTTTCATTCATAATCAGACTAAACTAGAGACTAAATAAAATCAATTGAGTTAGTCGCCCATTCCCATTTTCATTTGATCATCATAGAATGGACAACTCTCACATATCTAAAATCCCAGTTCTAGAAGAGGAAAAAGGCTATGTGGTTGGTGCATGTGTCAATTATGCAATAGTCAAACGATGGCTACATGAGTGAAATTTTCCCAAGAAAATGAAGGAAATATGCCCTATAGGAAATAATAAAGTTGTTATTTTATATTTACTTATTCATGATAAAGGTTTATTATTCATGCTAGAATTGTATTGATCGGAAACATAAATAAATGTGTGAATACATAAACAAACACCGTGTCCCTAGTAAGCCTCTACTTGACTAGCTCGTTGATCACAGATGGTTAAGGTTTCCTAACCATAGACATGAGTTTTCACTTGATAACAGGATCACATCATTAGGAGAATGATGTGATGGACAAGACCCAACTGTTAGCTTAGCATTATGATCATTCAGTTTTATTGCTATTGCTTTCTTCATGTCAAATACATATTCCTTCGACTATGAGATTATGCAACTCCCAGATACCGGAGGAATGCCTTGTGTGCTATCAAATGTCACAATGTAACTGGGTGATTATAAAGATGCTCTACAGGTATCTCCGAAGGTGTTTGTTGAGTTGGCATAAATCGAGATTAGGATTTGTCACTCCGAGTATCAGAGAGGTATCTCTGGGCCCTCTCGGTAATACACATCATAAGCTTGCAAGCAAATGACTAAGGAGTTAGTCATGAGGTGATGAATTAAGGAACGAGTAAAGAGACATGCCGGTAACGAGATTGAACTAGGTATGAAGATACCGACGATCGAATCTCGGACAAGTAACATACCGATGGACAAAGGGAATTATGTATGTTGTCATAACGGTTCGATCGATAAAGATCTTCGTAGAAATATGTAGGAGCCAATACGGGTATCCAGGTTCCGCTATTGGTTATTGACCGGAGAGGTGTCTCGGTCATGTCTACATAGTTCTTGAACCCGTAGGGTCCGCACGCTTAACATTCGATGATGACATGATATAATATGAGTTATGTGATTTGGTGACCGAATGTTGTTCAGAGTCCTGGATGAGATCAAGGACATGACGAGGAGTCTCGAAATGGCTGAGAGGTAAAGATTGATATATAGGATGATAGTATTCGGACACTGAAAGTGTTTCGGGGGGTACCGGGTACTTATCGGGTCACCGGAAGGGGTTCCGGACACCCCCATCAAAATATATGGGCCTTATGGGCCAAGAGGGGAAACACAATAGCCACAAGGGGCTGGTGCGCCCCATATGGGCCGGCCTAAGGAGGAGAAGGAAAGGGGAGAAGGGAAAGGTAAGTGTGGATTAGGATTCCCACTTCCTTCCCTCTCCCCCCTATTTCCTTCCCCCTTCGACAAACATGGCAGGAGGCGCGGCCAAGGGCAGGAGCCCCAGTAGGATTTGGACCTACTTGTGGCGCCCCTTGGCCTCTCCCCTCTCCCTCCCACCTATATATATGAGGAGGGGGCGCCTAGTACACACCAGACAATTGCCTAGCCGTGTGAGGCGCCTCCTCCATCGTTTACACCCCCGCTCATATTTTCATAGTGCTTAGGCGAAGCCCTGCGGAGATCACTTCACCATCACCGTCACCACGCCTTCGTGATGATGGAACTCATCTACTACCTCGACATCTTGCTGGATCAAGAAGGCGAGGTACGTCACCGAGCTGAACGTGTGCAGAACACGGAGGTGCCGTGCGTTTGGTACTTGATCGGTTGAAGCACAAAGAAGTTCGACTACATCAACCGCATTGTGAAACACTTCTTCTTACGGTCTACGAAGGTACGTAGACACACTCTCCCTCTCGTTTCTATACATCTCCATGGATAGATCATTGCGTGTGCGTAGAATTTTTTTGTTTTCCATGCAATGATTCCCAACAGTGGCATCATGAGCCAGGGCTATGCGTAGATGATATGCACGAGTAGAACACAAAGAGTTGTGGGCGGTGATAGTCATACTGCTTACCACCAACGTCTTATTTTGATTCGGCAGTATTCGTTAGCAGTACCTACACAGAAAATAACAAATACTTGCACCCAATGCGAACAAGGGGTTGTCAATCCCTCGGCGGTTAATTGCAAGGATTAAATCTCGTAGTGGCACTACTAGAAAAAGGGCTATAGATGGGATTGACACTAATGGCGCACCAGACAAGCGGTGCACCATTAGTATATACTAATGGCACCACCTTCTGATACGCCATTAGAGTTGAAACTACTAATGGCGCACCTGGCCCAGGGTGCGCCATTAGTATCAATTTTTTTTTGAACTAGTGCGCCTGTCCAAACATACTAATGGCGCATCCAGACACAGTGCGCCATTACTAGTTGTAACTAGTAATGGCGCACCTGTCGGAAAGTGCGCCACTAATGTTGTTTTTTTATTATATTTTTTATTCCTTTTTTGCAAAACTACTAATGGCGCACTGTTCCACCGTGCGCCATTACTAGTTTAAACTAGTAATGGCGCACTGTGGAATAGTGCGCCATTAGTATGTTTTTTTTGCAAAACTACTAATGGCGCACCACCAGAAGGTGCGCCATTAGTAACCTAGATTACTAATGGCGCATTTGGAGTTGGTGCGCCATTAGTAAGTGGGCAGCAACAAGATATTTTGGACAGCCTCTCCTACCCACACTCACTTTCTCCCCACTTCATTCTCTCCTCCTCCTTGTCTCGGGTGCCTCCTCTTTTTCACCTCATTTCCACCATAGATTCATTCAATTTAAGTGGTTAAATTACCTTGTTTTGATAGGTAAGTAAGGGGGGAAGCTATATTTATGTTGTTCTCCCTACAACAATGTGCACATGCACTTTTTATGGCCTAGCTAGATCTATGTATGTTCGTGGTGTTGCATATGTTTGTTGTGTTGCATATGTGTTTGTGTTTGGAGGTGTACCAGTATTTGAAATGCGATAGTTGCCAATATTTTGCCGGAATGTTGATTCATTTCCGTTTCGGCGAGAATTTTGGCATTAAGCATTCTTTTTGGTCCTATTTTTAGGGAAAGTCATGCCAAATTTTTTCTTGGTTCTAAAATATCGTTTTGCTCTACCCCGCAGGCGACCATGGTCCGCACGATGACCGAAGGCATCGTGAATAGGTTTTTGAGGTCCGCGAAGGCCGAGATGCTTCAAAAGAACGAGACGGAGATAAGATGTCCGTGTCGAAGATGCAAGCTGAAGAGCCTTATTGCGGACCCGGATTCCGGGCAGGTGCGGGACCACGTGCTCTTGCGTGGTTTCATGGATGGCTATCGGTGGCAAGGTGATGAAGATGACTACGAAGTCGTCCATGGGGGCCGGGCAAGAAATGAGGAAGGGCAGCAAGACAACCACCGCGGCTCGGGCGGGCGAGAAGACGAAGAATCCCCAGGAGATGATCATGACGGTGATGCTGTACACAGTCATCATGTAGAAGATGCAGGACATGATGATGAGGAAGATGCCGGAGCAGACGACGGGCATGATCATGAAGATGATGATGCCGGCGGAGCAGACGACGCTGGACCATCGATGGGCTGGGTGCAGGACCCTCATATTCAAGAGCTTCTTCTCAAGCAGACGGATAACGCAAGAGCTGCCGCCCGAGAGAAAGCCAAGATGGATCAACTTGAGTTAGACGCGGTTACTCCATTGTATGAAGGATGCAGGCCCGAGGATACCCGCCTGAAAGTAACGCTCATGGCTCTAGAGATGAAGGTAAAACACAAAATGACCGATGCATGCTTCGACGAGAACATGTCATTCTGGCACGAACGTCTTCCCAAGGGGAACAAGTGCTCGACCAGTTTGGAGGAGGCGAAGAAAATCGTGTGTCCTCTGGATTTACTGCACGTGAAATACCATGTGTGCATGAACAATTGCATCATTTATCGGGACGAGCACGCGGAGTCTACCATATGTCCGGTGTGCGGCGTCACTCAATACAAGAAGAGGAAGAAAGCTCCTCGAAAAGTGGTGTGGTACTTTCCGATCACTCCTCGTCTGCAGCGGTATTTCGTGGACCCTAAGGTAGCAAAGCTCCTGCGTTGGCATGCGGATAGGGAGGAGAAGAAGCGCGAAGATGACGCAAATGATCCGGAGATAGATAAAAAGACAAGATGCTGAGTCACCCTAAGGATGCGAGCCAGTGGCAAGCGTTGAACTTCGAATACCCAGAATTTGGGAAGGATCCAAGGAACATCGTGCTGGGCGCGAGCACCGATGGAGTCAATCCGTTTGGCAGCCAGAGAAGCACACATAGCACCTGGCCTGTGTTTGTGTGGATGTACAACCTTCCCCCCTGGTTGTGCATGAAGAGGAAGTACATTCACATGAGTATGCTAATTGAAGGGCCGAAACAACCAGGGAACGACATCAATCTGTATCTGGGGCTGCTGAAGGAGGATCTAGACACACTGTGGAAAACGTCAGCCAATACGTGGGACGCCGCAGAGAAAGAATATTTCCCTATGAGAGCCGCACTGCTCACGACGGTGCACGACTATCTCGGTTACGGATATCTGGCGGGGCAGGTAGTCCACGGATTTTCTGGATGCGTGAGGTGCATGGATGACACAACGTATCGCCAGCTAGATAGAGATCTCGGGTCTTCGAAAACCGTGTTCATGGGACATCGAAGGTGGCTTCGCGACGATGACCCGTGGAGGAAACGCAAGGATCTGTTCGATGGTGAAACCGAACCCCGAAAACGCTCGTGTACGAGGAGCGGCGAGGAAATAGACAAGCTGTTGAAAAATTGGAAAGACTGCTCACTGCCGAGAAAGAAGCAAAAGGCGCCAGAGCCGGGAAAGAAGCGAAAGGCGCCAGAGCCGCTGCTGAAGGTATGGAAAACGAGGTCTGTTTTCTGGGACTTGCCGTACTGGAAGATCCACCGTGTGCCTCACAGCCTTGATGTCATGCATATCACGAAGAACGTGTGCGGGAGTCTGCTTGGTACCCTGCTCAACATGCCAGAGAGGACCAAAGATGGGCCGAAAGCAAGGGCAGACTTGAAATCAATGGGCATCAGGCAGGAGCTTCACGCTATATATGATGATGATGATGATGATGATGATGATGAGGCGAAGCAGGACACAGAAAGTCGTCGCAAAGGCAAAAAGGCCAAGAAGACCGGAAATGACTACCCTCCCGCGTGCTTCACTCTAAGTCAGGAGGAGATCGAGCAGTTTTTCACCTGTCTCCTAGGAGTAAAACTTCCTTACGGTTACGTGGGGAAGATAAGCAGATACCTAGACCCAGCGAAGCAGAAGTTCAGCGGGATGAAGTCTCACGACTGTCACGTGCTGATGACGCAGATACTTCCAGTTGCAATCCGTGGGATCATGGACGCGCACGTCCGTGAAACGCTATTTGGCCTATGCAACTTTTTCGACGTCATCTCTCGGAAGTCGATTGGCGTGAGGCAACTCAGAAGGCTACAGGAAGAGATCGTGGTGATACTATGCGAGCTTGAGATGTACTTCCCGCCCGCATTCTTCGACGTTATGGTGCATCTACTGGTCCATATAGTGGAGGATATCATCCAACTCGGGCCGACGTTCCTGCACAGCATGATGCCGTTCGAAAGGATGAATGGTGTCATCAAAGGATACGTTCGCAACATGTCACGTCCAGAGGGAAGCATAGCCAGGGGCTTTCTGACCGAAGAGTGCATCTCCTACTGCACGAATTATCTAGGCATCGAGAACCCCGTTGGTCTGCCCGTCAACAGGCACCTCGGCAGGCTCACTGGATGGGGTCACCGTGAGGGTCGCCGCGAAATGCATGTCGACTTCGAGGGTCGACTCGCCGACTTTGAAAGAGCAAACCTAGTCGCGCTACAACACATAGACGTGGTCGATCCTTGGGTGGTAGATCACAAAACCTTTATTAAGAAGACGTAGAATGACCGAGGCCAGCAGAGGACAGACGGAGATATACTCAAAGAGCACAACTCATGTTTCACGCGTTGGTTCAAGCAGAAGCTTCTGTCGTACCCTTTACATGAGGATTCTTCCGCGGAAGAACAACTCATATTCGCCTTGTCACAGGGCGCCGAGCACAACCTGATGACCTATGAGGCGTACGATATCAACGGCTACACATTCTACACCGAGGCCAAGGACATGAAGAGCGATGGTTATCAGAACTCCGGGGTAACGATGGAATCCTACACCGGTAACGACAAGGACAGATACTACGGAAGGATCGAGGAGATCTGGGAGCTGAGCTACGCTGGAGAGAAGGTCCCGACGTTTCGTGTCAGATGGGCCAAGAGCGTCCTAAAAGAAGACCGGTATTTCACCACCATGGTTATACCCGAAGCCAAATCCAAGACCGCGGGCGCAAATGTCACCGCGAAAAATGAGCCATGGGTACTGGCTTCCCAAGTGGAACAATGCTTCTTCATTACCGACCCGTCAAAGCCCAGTCGTGTTGTCGTGAGGAGAGGCAAAAGGAAGATCATCGGAATGGATGGAGTAGCCAATGAGCAAGACTTCGACAAGTACGGCGACCCGAGGATCGAACATGACGACGATGATGAAGTAGCAGCATACACCACAAGAAGAAGCAGGACCACCCTACCTAAAGGACGTCCGTTCCACAGAAGAACTCCATTTGCGAAAAAGAAGGGCAAGAAGATTGTGAACAGATAGCTAGCTAAGATCGATTGTATTTAAATCGTAGCCTTCATTTCTCGATTGTATTTCATGGGAACTTTTTGAGCTATCATGAATATTTTTAAATTTCATGGACACTCGATCTCGATCCCCCTCCATCTCGATCGCTATCCCACCTCACCAGATCCGGTCCCCCTCGCCGCCGAGCACCCCCCGGTCCACCGGCCGCCACCGCCGACCCCCCGCACCCTCGATTCCCCTACTCAACCGCCGCCGCCGACCCCCCGCACCCCTCCCCTACTCAACCGCCGCCGCCGACCCCCCGCACCCCGCGCACCCTCCCCCGCTCCACCGGCATTACTGTTTGATGATATTTTTTTAAAAAAATATTACTGTCTTATAAAAAAATATTACTGTTATGATTTAAACAAGTTTGAACATATTTAAACACAAATAAGTATCAAACAGCATTTTAAATGCATAAAAAAATTGTGGAGCCTAGGAATCGAACCCAGGACCTCCTGGTGTGAGAACTGGCTACTGACCAGTCGAGCTAGTAGAGGGAACTTGGTGTGGATCAGGTCAGGTGGAAGATAACCTGTTGGCTCGAGCAGAAATCAAAAAAAAATACTAATGGCGCACCAGGGTGAGGTGCGCCATTAGTATGGATGTACTTATGGCGCACCGGGGGGTGGTGCGCCATTAGTATTGTGCCGCCCCCATCCATATTTCCTCCCCGGCCCAAACCTATCCCCTCTCTCTCCCTCGCCCTCGCCCTCGATCCCCTTCCCCTCTCCTCTCCCGACGCCGCTGCCCCGCCGCCTCGACGCCGCCCCGACGCCGCCCCGTCGTCCTCGTCTCCTCCCAAACGCGATCTGGATTGGGGCGCCCTGCCCCTGCGCCCATCGCCGGCGCCCCGTCGTCCCTGTCGCCCGTCTCCAACCACCGCCGCCTGAGGCCCCAACGTCGGCGCCGCTCTCCCCGTCGCCCCACCTCGTTGGACGCCATCGCCCCGCCGCCCTCGTCGCTGGCGGCCCGGACGCCGCCCCGTCCACACCACCGTCGCCGGAGCACCGCCACCACCCGGACCTCGTCGCCTCCTCCCCTGCGTCGTCGTCGTCCCCGACATCCTCCCCGCGCCCCACTGCCCTATCCCTACGGCCCCCGTGAGCTCCCCCTCCTCCTCTCCCCTCTCCCCCTCGCGCGCATGCGCTTACGTCGTTTCGAGGTAGTTGGTTTGGAAGTAGTACGAAAGTATTATTCCGATCTGTGGCTGCCTTTTTGGGTTAGTTTTTGTTCGTTCCTCACTGTTCAGATTGTCGTATTGGTGCATCTGTCAGTCTAGCGTGCGCTGCTGACCAGTTGATCATCGGAACATAAACATCAACCAACTACCTAAGGCATTAACCATACCTGACAACGAACTATACAGATTTTTTTGTTAAGCTTTCAGTGCCACTAGCATATAACGAACTATACAGATTGTGTAGTTATTCTATCATCTTCCTTTAGTACTGGGCCATGGGGGAATACCAGAAGAAGCAAACAAACGTTATGTATCCTCCTTAGTAAGAAGGAAGCAATGGCCACTTTCACTTGAACAACAATTGAAGGCAGTCTGATATGTTGGACTTGCCATGTGCTGTGTAGTTTAGCTCCATTATTGTTCTCATATGTTGCCACCTTTTTTTGGGGTAGTTTTTGTTTGGAGATTGCAATTGGAATTGTTGTATTTGGTGCATCTGTCAGTCAACTGCTGCTGACCAGTTGATCGTCGTAACTTAAATCATCAACCAACTATGCAAGGGAATTAACCAGATTTGACAATGTTTAATCACAACTGTTTTAAAGCTTTTTCAGTACAACATGGGTCCACAATTGGCACAGATTCTGTTATTGAAGTTTCATGCTTCCATTTATCAACAGAATTCTGGTTCTGTTTTGAAAGTTGGCGACACAGAAGATGCATCAGCATCTTGCTGCCATGCTTAGTTTTTTTATCCATTCTCAGTTTTCTATCTGTCATACCAATATTAGTTATGTAGAGTTCTCATCTTATGTAATGTTCAACTCTGACTAAACAGGTTTTGCAAACGGTCTTTTACTGCACTTGACTGAAGAAGTAGGTGTCTGCTATATCCTGCACTTGAGGTGAGTTGTGTTCTCAGGTTTACATTGCAATGGGCACTCTTCTTGTAAACACAAATTCAGATTTATATACTATATGCTGGCATGACTGTTTTTATTAGGCAGGACAGTGCAGTAGTTGATGTATCTTGGGTTAATATTAACCTAACTATTCATTTTTCCTTAGGTTAATATTAATGTCCAGTGTATATATATTTGAAAATGATTGCTGCTAGATGTTAATTTGCTGGTACTAGCTAGAATTTGGCACTGAAAAGCAAAAGCAAGCTGCATATATTGTTTCACCTCTTCACATGCCAATGTATTTTCCATGTTGTGATGGAGGCCTTTTTTGCCTTGTCCACCCGAGAGGCCCTTGAGTTTGCTGGAATGTCGATTAACTTCCGTTCCGGCAAATTCGGGTACTCCATATGTCCTATTTTCAGCAAAGGTCATGCTGAAATTTTCCGTGAATTTTAGCATGACTTTGCTAAAAATAGGACATATGGGGTACTTGTGACTAATGCATGGGCCGGGGTATCTTAGTAGTTAATTAAGTAGGATCAAGTGCCCCGGCGTACTTGTGACTAATGCATGGCTTTTAGGGTGCCTCGGTGTCGATAAAAACCGAAATGATGAAAGCTTAGGCTTTTAGGGTGCCTCGGCGTCGAAAAACCCTCAATGATAAAAGCTTAGCTTTTAGGATGCCTCAGTGTCGACAAACCCTAAATGATGAGACCATGATCTTGTTCCTTGACAATAACCAACTTTTTGACCAAACTTTGTTCCTATTTAGAGAGAAACATGGCCAACAACGATGAGGCCGGGGGTTCGGGCGGCAAGGCATTCTGGGAGCTGTCCCAGGAGATGGAGGAACAACCTCACTTGTATGAGGACGCCGCCTTCCCCACCGATCCTGAGACCACTGATGGTGCCATCGAGGATGACCCCACTGATGCCACCACTGATGGTGCCGCCGAGGATTCCACCACTGATGATGGCGGCGCACGCACAGATGGCAGCTAACCGAAGAGGCAACGGAAGGACCGGCGCCCGACCGTGCTCCGCAGCCTCAAGGAGGAAGTTACTGAAGTGGACTCCGACGGGAATCCAACGGCGCCCGAACGAATAGTCAAGGGGTACTCGCTTCAGCTCGGGTGCATTCTCCGGAGCACCGTCTTGATCAACACTGAGAACCTGAGGCATCCTGACCGAGGGAATTTGCGCAACCTCCTCTTCATGAAGCTACCCGAACGATACAAGTTCCCCGCTGAATTTAAAAACACAAGCCTCAAAGGGAATAAAGTGAACAATGCTGCCCTCACGAAGATGAGCAAGGCCCTGTCTACTTGGAAAAGCAATGTGAAGAGAATGATCGAGAAAGGTGAGAGTTATGAGAAGATCAAGGAGAAAAATCCTTCGATCACCGAAGATGACTACAACGACTTCAAGATCAATTGCTCGAGCACCGCAAACTCCGAATCAAGTCAGTGGGGGAAAGAAATGCGGTAGCTGAACTTAGGGGAACACATACTCGGTCCCGGCGGTTACAGAGTGGCGGAGCCTATATGGGACAAGGAGGAGACGGACCGTGCCGAGCAAGGCCTACCGCCCCTCTTCGATAAATACGGTGACAAGCAGACCAGGAACTTTGTCAGGGCCCGGTACAAGAAGGACCCGAAAACAAAGGAGCTTACCACGGATCCGAAGACCAGGGCGCTTGAGCTTGTTCTGGTAAGGAATACACCCCCGCGTAATTAGCTTCATATGGTTGCATTCTAATTAATGAAGCCAAATTTCTAAATGGTTCACATTCCTTCCGCAGGCGACTGAAAGCAGTAGCGCGGGGTCGACTAAGAGCAACCCTTGGGACACCACTCTAAATAGGGCGTTGAATGTAATGAAGAACAAGGATAAGCTCAGTAAGCCGACGTCAGCTGGTCGTGTGGCCGGCAAAGGTTTGTCGACAAAATGGTCGTCATACTATAACACTGGTGGGCGAAAGGAGAAAAAGACCAGCTCGGAAAGCCAGGCGCGCGAGGTTCAAGAACTCAAGGCACAGGTGGCGCGGATTCCGGAGATTGTCCAAGAGCAAGTGCAACAACAACTCGGAGCGACGATCACCGCCATTGTGCCTACCTTGATCCAGGGGTTGAGTGCGTGGATTGCGGGCGGCCAATAGGGGCCGCCCCCGATTCCTAGCTTCACGGCCAGCAACTCACAGAACGCGATGGCGGGGCCATTGGTGTCTCCGGCGGAGGCGGCATTGGTGTCTCCGACGCCGGCACGGGAGCTTAATGCACCCGGGTGTACGCCGGCCAGCACCTCTGCAGCAAGCGGCCCCTCCATCAACTGCACGCCCGCCGTTGGCGGTGCCTCGACATTAGCCGAGCTCGACGCCATCATCACGGTAACTAATTAAGCCTCTCTCGGCCGAGGACTTCATCTCCTTGCCTTTGACTGGGCATCCCTGATGCCCTACATGTTTTCGCAGGGCGCCGCCGACGTTCCGTGCACTCTCCTGCACTTCATGAACAACGAGTTGGTCGATGTCGCCAAGGGCAAAATCGTTCAACCGGGCAACCCCTTGTTCCACGGTACCCAGATGCCACCCAACTTGTTTAGGGTTCAACTGGTTCGGGTGCTGCCAGGCTACGACGAGTTGTTACCTCCGATTCGACCCGTCGGGGCCGACGATGATGACGTGATGACCCTCAGCGCCTGCCTGAGCTGGCCCCTGCTTTGGCCGAAGAGCCAGATTCGTTTGGGGGCGGGGGACACCACCCCAAAGACAACACCGCCAGACGTGTAGGCGCCAAGTCGGCCCCATGGCAAGACCGCCGCAACGGTGCTGGACATCCCTATGCCACTGGATCCAAACATGCATATGGCACAGGATCAGAACAACGACGACGATGATACATTTGGCAACGTCGATCAGTACTTTGCCGATCATGGGTACGGTGGCGACTTCATGGGGCCTCCTTCTGAAGAACCCAACCCAACAAAAGACGTGCGCGATCTAGCTGGTACCGCGGAGAAGCCAAGTTGCAACAGGCGTCGTCTGCAGTTCAGCTCTCAGGAGACGCCTCCAGCTGCCGACTTCACCGAGCCTCAGATAGGCGAGGTGCGAAATATTATCAGCCCCAACACACTCAAGAAGGCGGTCTGTGAGCAGAACTCGGTCCCACTACAGGAGAAGAAGAAGGCATGCAAAAGAAAGACTAACAAGGGTGCGGGCCAGCCGGCACCGACGACAATCCGTGCTCCGGACAGGCCACCTTCACCTGAGGATTTAATGAGGAGGCTACATGTGGCGGGTAGGCCGATGCTACCGAGAAATATGCTCGATACTGCAATCGGTGCTATGCGGAGTCTGCATGACAGTGTTCTTTCTTTGGAGAAGGATGTGGCATACCCGGTTTTCACGGCCAAGGTGCCAGAGGGCAAGGGCTTTGTGGATAACTCCATCGGGGGTATGATCGTCCTGCGGTTTGATGACATCCACGCTATGTTGAACCTTCATCCGCTGCACTACACCTTCGTTCAGCTATTTTCGCTAAGTATGGAGATGCGGATCATTCGCGACAAGACCCCGGACATCGTGATAGTCGACCCATTCTACATGCGTGCCAAGATCTTGTGCAGCGCTGGGGACCGGCAAGTCGCGAGTTCTTACCTCGAAGGCGTCATTCTGGCAAACCAAGATAAGGATAACTTCCTCGTGCCTTACTTTCCCGAGTAAGTCCTCCCCTCAACCGCCCCGTAACATATGAATTCTTAGATTTCGATCGTTTTTCTTTTAACATTCCGTGTTTTCTGCAGTGACACACATTGCACGCTCATCCTCCTAAGCCCCAAATATTCCATGGCCACGTATTTCGACCCGGACCGTCATTCGAACGTAGACTACACAAATGTCAAGAAGGTTCTTGATGATGTTCTCCCCGGCTACGCCAAATCTGGAGGCACCTTCACCAGGCCTATTCGTAAGTACGGCAAGCACGTGTTCTCCCACAATACAATGTTCTGCTGCGTCAAGCAGCCGCCTGGCGGTCAGAAGGGTGCCTACTACGCCATCCATCACATGCGGGCGATCGTACGGGACCATCATCAACTTCTGCTACCGAGTAAACTCAAAGATTGGGCCGCGAGCGTGTCGGCAATCCAGGACGCGGACATCAGACAAGAATTCTTTCGCATCCAGTCGAAGTTTGCGGAAATCATCCATCAAGATGTCCTTCGTACCTCGGGGCAGTTCTACCTCAGAAATCAACCGTCCAACAGTGACATCGACACAATGCTACAAATGCAGGCTGACAACGACCTTTATTTCATGACTCCCACGATAGACGGCGGCTTCATCCACGCTCCGGTCCCTTGAGTTGAGTCGAAAGCAGTGATGCTGTGTCTAGTTCTGACACATCGATTGGCTCATGTTGTAATTAAACTTTAATGAACTTGTAGTATGTCTCTTTGGTTTCGAGAGTCGTTCAACTTAGATGTAATCGATGCTATTAATGTCTTGCTTTTTTCTTCCGATCCGTTCTGTTGCATACTTATATATTGCGTATGTATTGTCTGTGAATTGGTACTAACGTTTCGTTTGGCTAGTGCATAGCGATGCCGTCGTATGTCGTGTACAAGGGTAAGGTTCCCGGAGTCTACAACGACTGGGAGGAGTGTCGGAGACAGGTTCACCGATTCAGCGGTAACAGTTACAAAGGGTACACCACTAGGGCCGAGGCCGAATCTAGATACGCCCACTATCTAGCGGGAGAGGGGAGGGAGCGTTGGAGGAACCGGATGAAGATGAGTTTCATCGTGATGATGCTCATCGTGATGACCGCAGCTCTCTTCTATGTGATGGTAGTTTAGATGATCGATATCGACTTGTAATGTGAAGACAAACTCGCTACTCGTGGTCTCGAGACTTGTAATATAATGTTCTATCTTTGTTCGGTCTTTTCAATTCGGAGACTAATATGATGAATTGTATTCGGAGACTAATATGATGAATTGTATTCAGAGACTAATCTTCTATTGTATTCGATGAATCTGTTGTTGATGTGTGCTGTCTATATTTTGTCCAATTATACATTTTGTAACCTGTGCAAAAACAGAAAATTAAAAAAAACCCTAATATTCATACTAATGGCGCATCACATCACAGTGCGCCATTAGTATGCCAAAGGATACTAATGGCGCATCATTAAACAGTGCGCCATTAGTATGCCGAAGTTACTAATGGCGCATCTTGTTGTTGTGCGCCATTAGTATTCTAAAGCACCTGGGTATACATGGCCCCCTGGGAGGCCTACTAATGGCGCACTGTTGTATATACTAATGGCGCATCTGAGGTCCGCCATTAGTATACCAGATACTAATGGCGCACCAGTGGTGAGCCATTAGTAAAATATACTAATGGCGTGGCACTAATGGCGCACCCCTAATGCGCCATTAATGGCCAAATTAGGTGCGCCATTAGTAGGCCTTTTCCTAGTAGTGTGGTAGATAGATAAATAAAACACAAAATAAAATAAAGTAAATAAAAATTACAACAAGGTATTTTTGTTTTTATATATGATAAAAAAGTAGACCTGGGGTTCATAGTTTTCACTAGAGTCTTCTCTCTTGAAAATAGTATACGGTGGGTAAACAAATTACTGTTGGGCGGTTGATAGAAAAACAAATAATTATGACGATATCCAAGGCAGTGATCATGTATATAGGCATTGATACGTCTCCGTTGTATCTATAATTTTTGATTGTTTCATGCCAATATTATTCAACTTTTACATACTTTTGGCAACTTTTTATATGACTTATTTGGACTAACTTACTTACCCAGTGCCCAGTGCCAGTTCCTGTTTGTTGCGTGCTTTTGTTTTGTAGAAAATCCATATCAAACGAAGTCCAACCGCGATAAATATTTACGGAGAATTATTTTGGAATATATTTTATTTTTAGGAGGTGGAATCAATGCAAACGGGGGCCCACAGTGCCCACAACCCACCAGGGCGCGCCAGGCACCCCCTGACGTGCACAGGTGTCTTGTGCCCTTCTCGAAGGTCGGTTGGGGCCCTTCTTCTAGCGCGAGAAAGATAATTTATGGGAAAAAATCGTGTAAAAATTTCAGCGCAATCAGAGTTACGGATCTCCGGGAATTTAAGAAATCATGAAGGGCCAGATCTCGGGAACGCGAAACAGAAGAGAACAGAGAGGGAGATCCAATCTCGGAGGGGCTCCCGCCCCTCCGCGGCCATGTTGGCCATGACCAGAGGGGGAACTCTCCTCCCATCTAGGGGGGAGGCCAAGTAAGAAGAAGAAGGAGGGGGGCTCTCCCCCTTGCTTCCGGTGGCGCCGGAGTGCCGCCGGGGCAAGGATCGTGCCGGCGATCTACATCAACAATCTTGCTACCGTCAACACCAACTTTCTCCCCCTCTATGCAGCGGTGTAACTGAAGGAAATATGCCCAAGAGGCAATAATAAAGTTATTATTTATTTCCTTATATCATGATAAATGTTTATTATTCATGCTAGAATTGTATTAACCGGAAACATGATACGTGTGTGAATACATAGACAAACAGAGTGTCACTAGTATGCCTCTACTTGACTAGCTCATTTATCAAAGATGGTTATGTTTCCTAACCATAGACATGAGTTGTCATTTGATTAACGGGATCACATCATTAGGAGAATGATGTGATTGACTTGACCCATTCCGTTAGCTTAGCACTTGATCGTTTAGTATGTTGCTATTGCTTTCTTCATTACTTATACATGTTCCTATGACTATGAGATTATGCAACTCCTGTTTACCGGAGGAACACTTTGTGTGCTACCAAACGTCACAACGTAACTGGGTGATTATAAAGGTGCTCTACAGGTGTCTCCGAAGGTACTTGTTGAGTTGGCGTATTTCGAGATTAGGATTTGTCACTCCGATTGTCGGAGAGGTATCTCTAGGCCCACTCGGTAATGCACATCACTATAAGACTTGCAAGCATTGTAACTAATGAGTTAGTTGCGGGTTGATGTATTACGGAACGAGTAAATAGTCTTGCCTGTAACAAGATTGAACTAGGTATTGAGATACCAATGATCGAATCTCGGGCAAGTAACATACCGATGACAAAGGGAACAACGTATGTTGTTATGCGGTTTGACCGATAAAGATCTTCGTAGAATATGTAGGAACCAATATGAGCATCCAGGTTCCGCTATTGGTTATTGACCGGAGACGTGTCTCGGTCATGTCTACATAGTTCTTGAACCCGTAGGGTCCGCACGCTTAAAGTTCGGTAACGATAGGTATTCTGAGTTTTTGTGTTTTGATGTACCAAAGGTAGTTCGGAGTCCCGGATATGATCACGGACATGACAAGGAGTCTTGAAATGGTCGAGATGTAAAGATCGATATATTGGACGACTATATTTGGATACCGGAATGGTTCCGGGTGAGATCAGGAATATAACGGAGCACCGGGAGGTTATCGAAACCCCCCGGGAGGTATATGTGCCTTATTGGGCTTTAGTGGATGATACGTATCCAACATATCTATAATTTTTGATTGCTCCATGCTATATTATCTATTGTTTTAGACATTATTGGGCTTTATTTTCCACTTTTATATTATTTTTGGGACTAACCTATTAACCGGAGGCCCAGCCCAGAATTGCTATTTTTTTTGCCTGTTTCAGGGTTTCGAAGAAAAGGAATATCGAATGGAGTCCAAACGGAATGAAACCTTCGGAAATGTGATTTTCTCATCAGATAAGATGCAGGAGACTTGGACCCTCCGTCAAGAAAGCCACGAGGTGCTCACGAGGGTAGGGGGCGCGCTCCCCTAGGGCGCGCCCCCTGCCTTGTGGGCCCCTTGAAGCTCCACCGACGTACTTCTTCTTCCTATATATATATCCACGTACCCCCAAACGATCAGGGACGGAGCCAAAAACCTAATTCCACCGCCGCAACTTTCTGTATCCACGAGATCCCATCTTGGGGCCTGTTCCGGAGCTCCGCCAGAGGGGGCATCGATCACGAAGGGCTTCTACATCATCATCCAAGTCCCTCCGATGAAGTGTGAGTAGTTTACTTCAGACCTACGGGTCCATAGCTAGTAGCTAGATGGCTTCTTCTCTCTTTTTGGATCTCAATACAATGTTCTCCCCCTCTCTCGTGGAGATCTATTCGATGTAATCTTCTTTTTGCGGTGTGTTTGTTGAGACCGATGAATTGTGGGTTTATGATCAAGTCTATCTATGAATAATATTTGAATCTTCTCTGAATTCTTTTATGTACGATTGGTTATCTTTGCAAGTCTCTTTGAATTATCAGTTTGGTTTGGCCTACTAGATTGGTTGTTCTTGCCATGGGAGAAGTGCTTAGCTTTGGGTTCAATCTTGCGGTGTCCTTTCCCAGTGAGAGAAGGGGCAGCAAGGCACGTATTGTATTGTTGCCATCGAGGATAACAAGATGGGGTTCTTATCATATTGCATGAAACTATCCCTCTTCATCATGTCATCTTGCTTAAGGCGTTACTCTATTTTTAACTTAATACTCTAGATGCATGCTGGATAGCGGTCGATGAGTGGAGTAATAGTAGTAGATGCAGAATCGTTTCGGTCTACTTGTCTCGGACGTGATGCCTATATACATGATCATACCTAGATATTCTCATAACTATGCTCAATTCTGTCAATTGCTCAACAGTAATTTGTTCACCCACCGTAGAATACTTATGCTCTTGAGAGAAGCCACTAGTGAAACCTATGGCCCCCGGGTCTCTTTCTCATCATATCAATCTCCATCACTTTGCTATTGCTTTGCTTTTACTTTGCTTTTACTTTATTTACTTTGCATCTCTATACCAAAAATACCCAAAAAATATTATTTATCATCTCTATCAGATCTCACTTTTGTAAGTGACCGTGAAGGGATTGACAACCCCTAAGCGCGTTGGTTGCGTTGAGCTATTGTTTTTGTGTAGGTACGAGGGACCCGAGCGTAGCCTCCTACTGGATTGATACCTTGGTTCTCAAAAACTGAGGGAAATACTTACGCTACTTTGCTGCATCATCCCTTCCTCTTCGGGGAAATCCAACGCAATGCTCAAGAGGTAGCCAGAAGAATTTCTGGCGCCGTTGCCGGGGAGTCTGCGGAAAAGTCAACATACCAAGTACCCATCACAATCCCTATCTCCCGCATTACATTATTTGCCATTTGCCTCTCGTTTTCATCTCCCCCCAATTCACCCTTGCCGTTTTATTCGCCCTCTCTCTCTCTATCCTCCCTCTCTATTTGCCTTTTTTGCCCGTTTGCTCTTGTTTGCTCGTGTGTTGGATTGCTTGTTTGTCGCGATGGCTCTACCTAGATTTGGTGATCTTCACCTTAAAAGGTTAGAGGAGATCGAAAACAACGTCAAGAAGTTTATGGTTGTGCAATTTGAGCATAATAATTTCTTTAGACATGAGCTTAAGGAACAAAAAAGTTTCATGAATTATATGAATAAAGAGCTCGATGATATGTCTAAAGAATTTGATGGTATAAGATCCCAAATTGCCCATCTTGAAAAATTAACTGCTGAAATTTCGGATAGCAAGCTAGCTTAGTCAATAAGATGGCCGCTAAACCAGATTCCTATGAAAATAATGATGAAGATCTAAAAGTTATTGATGTGTCCCCTATTAAATCTTTGTTTTGCAATATGAATCTTGATAATGATGGGACTGAATATGATCCACCTTTACCTAGAAGGCGTTCTAAGAATTCGGAATTTGTTGATCTTGATGCTAAATTTGATAAAAGTGGGATTGAAGAAATTAAAACCCTAGATGTTGCTAAACCCACTATTATGGATTTAAAGGAATTTAACTATGAAAATTGCTCTTTGATTGATTGTATTTCCTTGTTGCAATCCGTGCTAAAATCTCCTCACGCTTATAGTCAAAATAAAGCATATACTAAACATATCGTTGATGCCTTGATGCAATCTTATGAAGAAAAACATGAATTGGAAGTTTCCATCCCTAGAAAAATTTATGATGAGTAGGAACCAACTATTAAAATTAAAATTAAAATTAAAAATTATGAGTTTTATGCTTTGTGTGCTAGTGTGTCTACTATTCCCAAAACTTTGTGTGATTTTGATGATTGCTCTCTAAACTTGCATCTTGCGGATTCCACTATTAAGAAACCTATGGGAAGAATTAATGATGTTCTTATTGTTTCAAATAGGAATTATGTGCCCATAGATTTTATCGTTCTTGATATAGATTGAAATCCTTCTTGCCCTATTATTCTTGGTAGACCTTTCCTTAGAACGGTTGGTGCAATTATTGATATGAAGGAAGGGAATATTAGATTTCAATTTCCATTAAAAAAGGGCATGGAACACTTTCCTAGAAAGAAAATAAAATTACCATATGAATATATTATGAGAGCCACTTACGGATTGCCTACCAAAGATAGCAATACCTAGATCTATTCTTGCTTGTTATGCCTAGCTAGGGGCGTTAAACGATAGCGCTTGTTGGGAGGCAACCCAATTTTATTTTTATTCCTTGATTTTTGCTCCTGTTTAGTAATAAATAAATTATCTAGCCTCTGTTTTGGTTGTGTTTTTTGTGTTTAATTAGTGTTTGTGCCAAGTAGAACCGTTGGGAAGACTTGGGGAAAGTCTTGTTGAACTTGCTATAAAAAACAGAAACTTTAGCGCTCACGAGAACTGCTATCATTTTTAATTGGAAAGTGATATTTAGTTAATTCTTGTTGCATATGATTAATAGATAAATTCCTCACGTCCAGAAATTTATTTTAGAATTTATGGGGTTCCAGATCTTGTGCTACCTACATATTACTACAGACTGTTCTGTTTTTGACAGATTCTGTTTTTCGTGTGTTGTTTGCTTATTTTGATGAATCTATGGCTAGTAAAATAGTTTATAATCCATAGAGAAGTTGGAATAAAGTAGTTATAACACCAATATAAATAAATAATGAGTTCATTACAGTACCTTGAAGTGGTCTTTTGTTTCTTTCGCTAACGGAGCTCACGAGTTTTCTACTTTAAGTTTCGTGTTGTGAAGTTTTCAAGTTTTGTGTAAAGATTTGATGGATTATGGAACAAGGAGTGGAAAGAGCCTAAGCTTGGGGATGCCCATGGAACTCCCAAGATAATCTAAGGACACATAAAAGCCAAAGCTTGGGGATGCCCCGGAAGGCATCCCCTCTTTCGTCTACTTCTATCGGTAACTTTACTTGGAGCTATATTTTTATTCACCACATGATATGTGTTTTTCTTGGAGCGTCTTTTATGATTTGAGTATTTGATTATTAGTTTACCACAATCATCCTTGCTGTACACACCTTTTGAGAGAGCCATACATGATTTGTAATTTGATAGAATACTCTATGTGCTTCACTTATATCTTTTGAGCTTTATAATTTTGCTCTAGTGCTTCACTTATATATTTTAGAGCATGGTGGTGGATTTGTTTTATAGAAACTATTGTTCTCTCATGCTTCACTTAGATTATTTTGAGAGTCTTAATAGCATGGTAATTTTCTTAAAATCCTAATATGCTTGGTCTGCAAGATTAATAATAAAACTTTCTTATGAGTGTGTTGAATACTAAGAAAAGTTTGATGCTTGATGATTGTTTTGAGATATGGAGGTAATAATATCAAAGTCATGCTAGTTGAGTAGTTGTGAAATTGAGAAATACTTGTGTTGAGGTTTGCAAGTCCCGTAGCATGCACGTATGGTAAACGTTATGCAACAAATTTGAAACATGAGGTGTTATTTGATTGTCTTCCTTATGAGTGGCGGTCGGGGACGAGCGATGGTCTTTTCCTTCCAATCTATCCCCCTAGGAGCATGCGTGTAGTGCCAAGGTTTTTGATCACTTGTAGATTTTTGCAATAAGTATGTGAGTTATTTATGACTAATGTTGAGTCCATGGATTATACACATTCTCACCCTTCCACCCTTGCTAGCCTCTTCGGTACCGTGCATTGCCCTTTCTCACATTGAGAGTTGGCGCAAACTTCGCCGGTGCATCCAAACCCCGTGATATGATACGCTCTTTCACACATAAACCTCCTTATATCTTCCTCAAAACAACAACCATACCTACCTATTATGGCATTTCCATAGCCATTCCGAGATATATTGCCATGCAACTTTCCATCATTCCGTTCATCATGACACATTCATCATTGTCATATTGCTTAGCATGATCATGTAGTTGACATAGTATTTATGGCAAAGCCACCGTTCATAATTCTTTCATACATGTCACTCTTGGTTCATTGCATATCCCGGTACACCGCCGGAGGCATTCACATAGAGTCATCTTTGTTCTAGTATCGAGTTGTAATCATTGAGTTGTAAATAAATAGAAGTGTGATGATCATCATTATTAGAGCATTGTCCCAAGTGAGGTATAAAAAAGAAAGGCCATAAAAAAGGAGAAGGCCCAAAAAAAAGAAAGAGAAAGGCCATAAAAAAGAGAAGGCCCAAAAAAAGAATGAGAGAAAAAGAGAGAAGGGACAATGTTACTATCCTTTTACCACACTTGTGCTTCAAAGTAGCACCATGATCTTCATAGTAGAGAGTCTCTCATGTTATTCTTTCATATACTAGTGGGAATTTTTCATTATAGAACTTGGCTTGTATATTCCAACAATGGGCCTCCTCAAGTGCCCTAGGTCTTCATGAGCAAGCAAGTTGGATGCACACCCACTAGTTTCTTTTGTTGAGCTTTCATACATTTACAGCTCTAGTGCATCCGTTGCATGGCAATCCCTACTCCTTGCATTAACATCAATCGGTGGGCATCTCCATAGCCCATTGATTAGCCTCGTTGATGTGAGACTTTCTCCTTTTTTGTCTTCTCCACATAACCCCCCTTCATTATATTCTATTCCACCCATAGTGCTATGTCCATGGCTCGCGCTCATATATTGCGTGAAAGTTTATAGGTTTGAGATTACTAAAGTATGAAACAATTGCTTGGCTTGTCATCGGGGTTGTGCATGATGATAGCATTCTTGTGTGACGAAAATGAAACATGAATAAACTATATGATTTTGTAGGGATGAACTTTCTTTGGCCATGTTATTTTGAGAAGACATAATTGCTTAGTTAGTATGCTTGAAGTATTATCATTTTTATGTCAATATGAACTTTTTTCTTGAATCTTTCGGATCTGAATATTCATACCACAATTAAGAAGAATTACATTAAAATTATGCCAAGTAGCACTCCGCATCAAAAATTCTGTGTTTATCATTTACCTACTCGAGGACGAGCAGGAATTAAGCTTGGGGATGCTTGATACGTCTCCAACGTATCTATAATTTTTGATTGCTCCATGCTATATTATCTACTGTTTTAGACATTGTTGGGCTTTATTTGCACTTTTATATTATTTTTGGGACTAACCTATTAATCGGAGCCCTGTTTTTTTGCCTGTTTCAGGGTTTCTAAGAAAAGGAATATCAAACGCGGTCCAATCGGAATGAAACCTTCGGAAACGTGATTTTCTCATCAGATAAGATCCAGGAGACTTGGACCCTCCGTCAAGAAAGCCACGAGGTGCTCACGAGGGTAGGGGGCGCGCCCCCTACCTCGTGAGCCCCTCGAAGCTCCACCGACGTACTTCTTCCTCCTATATATATCCACGTACCCTCAAACGATCGGGGACAGAGCCAAAAACCTAATTCCACCGCCGCAACTTTCTGTATCCACGAGATCCCATCTTGGGGCCTGTTCCGGAACTCCGTCGAAGGGGGCATCGATCACGGAGGGCTTCTACATCATCATCCAAGCCCCTCCGATAAAGTGTGAGTAGTTTACTTCAGACCTACGGGTCCATAGCTAGTAGCTAGATGGCTTCTTCTCTCTTTTTGGATCTCAATACAATGTTCTCCCCCTCTCTCGTGGAGATCTATTCGATGTAATCTTCTTTTTGCGGTGTGTTTGTTGAGACCGATGAATTGTGGGTTTATGATCAAGTCTATCTATGAATAATATTTGAATCTTCTCTGAATTCTTTTATGTATGATTGGTTATCTTTGCAAGTCTCTTCGAATTATCAGTTTGGTTTGGCCTACTAGATTGGTTGTTCTTGCCATGGGAGAAGTGCTTAGCTTTGAGTTCAATCTTGCGGTGTCCTTTCCCAGTGATAGAAGGGGCAGCAAGGCACGTATTGTATTGTTGCCATCGAGGATAACAAGATGTTTTTTTATCATATTGCATCAAACTATCCCTCTACATCATGTCATCTTGCTTAAGGCGTTACTCTGTTTTTAACTTAATACTCTAGATGCATGCTGGATAGCGGTCGATGAGTGGGGTAATACTAGTAGATGCAGAATCGTTTCGGTCTACTTGTCTCAGACGTGATGCCTATATACATGATCATACCTAGATATTCTCATAACTATGCTCAATTCTGTCAATTGCTCAACAGTAATTTGTTCACCTACCGTAGAATACTTATGCTCTTGAGAGAAGCCACTAGTGAAACCTATGGCCCCCGGATCTCTTTCTCATCATATCAATCTCCATCACTTTACTATTGCTTTGCTTTTACTTTGCTTTTACTTTATTTACTTTGCATCTCTATACCAAAAATACCAAAAAAATATTATTTATCATCTCTATCAGATCTCACTTTCATAAGTGACCGTGAAGGGATTGACAACCCCTAAGCGCGTTGGTTGCGTTGAGTGATTGTTTTTGTGTAGGTACGAGGGACCCGAGCGTAGCCTCCTACTGGATTGATACCTTGGTTCTTAAAAACTGAGGGAAATACTTACGCTACTTTGCTGCATCATCCCTTCCTCTTCGGGGAAATCCAACGCAGTGCTCAAGAGGTAGCAGTGGAAAGGAGAGGAAAGGAGCAAGGGAGGTGGCACGCCCCCCAAGCCCAATCCGAATTGGGAGGGGGGCCGGCCCCCCTTTTCCTTCCTCCATCATTCCTCTTCCTTCCCTCTCCTACTCCAAGTTGGAAAAGGGGGAATCCTACTCCCGGCGGGAGTAGGACTCCCCTTGGCGCGCCTCTCCTTGGCCGGCCGCCTCCTCCCCTTGCTCCTTTATATACGGGGGCAGGGGGCACCCCATAGACACAAAAATTGATCATTGATCTCTTAGCCGTGTGTTGTGCCCCCCTGCACCATAATCCACCTCGATCATATCATAGCGGTGCTTAGGCGAAGCCCTGCGTCGGTAGCATCATCATCACCGTCACCACGCCGTCGTGCTGACGAAACTCTCCTGTGAAGCTTTGCTGGATTGGAGCTCGCGGGACGTCATCGAGTTGAACGTGTGCATAACTCGGAGGTGCCGTACGTTCGGTACTTGGATCGGTCGGATCATGAAGACGTACGACTACATCAACCGCGTTGTGCTAACGCTTCTACATTCGGTCTACGAGGGTACGTAGACACACTCTCCCCTCTCGTTTCTATGCATCACCATGATCCTGTATGTGCGTAGGAATTTTTTTGAAATTACTACGTTCCCCAACAATGGCATCAGAGCCATGTTTTATGCGCAGATGTTATGTGCACGAGTAGAACACAAGTGAGTTGTGGGCGATACAAGTCATACTGCTTACCAGCATGTCATACTTTGGTTTGGCGGTATTGTTGGATGAAGCGACCCGGACCGACATTACGCGTACGCTTACGCGAGACTGGTTCTACCGACGTGCTTTGCACATAGGTGGCTGGCGGGTGTCAGTTTCTCCAACTTTAGTTGAACCGAGTGTGGCTACGCCCGGTCCTCGAGAAGGTTAAAACAACACTAACTTGACGAACTATCGTTGTGCTTTTGATGCGTAGGTAAGAACGGTAGGTAAGAACGGTAGCAGCCACATAAAATTTGCAACAACAAAGTAGAGGACGTCTAACTTGTTTTTGCAGGGCATGTTGTGACATGATATGGTCAAGACATGATGCTATATTTTGTTGTATGAGGTGATCATGTTTTGTAACCGAGTTATCGACAACTGACAGGAGCCATATGGTTGTCGCTTTATTGTATGCAATGCAATCACCCTGTAATTGCTTTACTTTATCACTAAGTGGTAGCGATAGTCGTAGAAGCAATATTGGCGAGACGACAACGATGCTACGATGGAGATCAAGGTGTCGCGCCGGTGACGATGGTGATCATGACGGTGCTTCGAAGATGGAGATCACAAGCACAGGATGATGATGGCCATATCATATCACTTATATTGATTGCATGTGATGTTTATCCTTTATGCATCTTATTCTGCTTTGTTTGACTATAGCATTATAAGATGATCTCTCACTAAATTTCAAGGTAAAAGTGTTCTCCCTGAGTATGCACCGTTGCCAAAGTTCGTCGTGCCGAGACACCACGTGATGATCGGGTGTGATAAGCTCTATGTTCATCTACAACGAGTGCAAGCCAGTTTTGCACACGCAGAATACTCAGGTTAAACTTGACGAGCCTAGCATATGCAGATATGGCCTCGGAACACTGAGACCAAAAGGTCGAGCGTGAATCATATAGTAGATCAACATAGTGATGTTCAACATTGGAAACTACTCCATTTCACGTGATGATCGGTTATGGTTTAGTTGATATGGATCACGTGATCACTTAGATGATTAGAGGGATGTCTATCTAAGTGGGAGTTCTTAAGTAATATGATTAATTGAACTTAAATTTATCATGAACTTAGTACCTGATAGTATTTTTGCTTGTCTATGTTGATTGTAGATAGATGGCTTGTGCTGTTGTTTCGTTGAATTTTAATGCGTTCCTTGAGAAAGCAAAGTTGAAAGATGATGGTAGCAATTACACGGACTGAGTCCGTAACTTGAGGATTATCCTCATTGATGCGCAGAAGAATTTCGTCCTGGAAGCACCGCTGGGTGCCAGGCCTGCTGCAGATGCTGCTGATGACTTTAAGAACGTCTGGCAGAGTAAAGGTGATGACTACTCGATAGTTCAGTGTGCCATGCTTTACGGCTTAGAACCGAGACTTCAACGACGTTTTGAACGTCATGGAGCATATGAGATGTTCCAGGAGTTGAAGTTAATATTTCAAGCGAATGCCCGGATTGAGAGATATGAAGTCTCCAATAAGTTCTATAGCTGCAAGATGGAGGAGAATAGTTCTGTTAGTGAACATATACTCAAAATGTCTGGGTATCATAATCACTTGACTCAACTGGGAGTTAATCTTCCTGTTGATAGTGTCATTGACAGAGTTCTTCAATCACGGCCACCAGGCTACAAGAGCTTCGTGATGAACTATAATATGCAAGGGATGAACAAGACAATTCCCGAGCTCTTCGCAATGCTAAAGGCAGCGGAGGTAGAAATCAAGAAGGGGCATCAAGTGTTGATGGTCAACAAGACCACCAGTTTCAAGAAAAAGGGTAAAGGGAAGAAGTGGAACTTCAAGAAGAACAAGAAACAAGTTGCTTCTCAGGAGAAGAAACCCAAGTATGGACCTAAGCCTGAGAATGAGTGCTTCTACTGCAAACAGACTGGTCACTGGAAGCGGAACTGCCCCAAGTATTTGGCGGATAAGAAGGATGGCAAGGTGAACAAAGGTATATGTGATATACATGTTATTGATGTGTACCTTACCAGAGCTCGCAGTAGCACCTGGGTATTTGATACTGGTTCTGTTGCTAATATTTGCAACTCAAAACAGGGACTACGGATTAAGCGAAGACTGGCTAAGGACGAGGTGACGATGCGCGTGGGAAATGGTTCCAAAGTCGATGTGATCGCCGTCGGCACGCTACCTCTACATCTACCTTCGGGATTAGTTTTAGACCTGAATAATTGTTATTTGGTGCCAGCGTTAAGCATGAACGTTATATTTGGATCTTGTTTGATGCGAGACGGTTATTCATTTAAATCTGAGAATAATGGTTGTTCTATTTATATGAGTAATATCTTTTATGGTCATGCACCCTTGAAGAGTGGTCTATTTTTGTTGGATCTCGATAGTAGTGATACACATATTCATAATGTTGAAGCCAAAAGATGCAGAGTTGATAATGATAGTGCAACTTATTTGTGGCATTGCCGTTTGGGTCATATTGGTATAAAGCGCATGAAGAAACTCCATGCTAATGGACTTTTGGAATCACTTGATTATGAATCACTTGGTACTTGCGAACCATGCCTAATGGGCAAGATGACTAAAACGCCGTTCTCCGGAACTATGGAGCGAGCAACATATGTAACGCCCTCGATGCGGCTATAGCTCCCACGTGTCGAGGCACGACTTAGAGACATAACCGCATTGAAAGCAATGTCGCAAGTTAGGCAATCTTCACAACATCCCATGTAATATAAATAATAAAGGGGAGATAACATAGTTGCCTTACACTCGCCACGTCAATCAAGTACATAAATAGCATTACAACATTCAAACACTCATGGCCCGACTACGGGGCCAAAATAAAAGATAACCCAACATGAGACACGGTCCCGATCACCCCAACTGGGCACCACTACTGATCATCAGGGAAAGACACGTAGTATCATTGAGAGTCCTCGTCGAACTCCCACTTGAGCTCGAGCGTGCCATCTGGAGTGGAATCATCAGGCCCTGCATCTGGTTTGGAAGTAATCTCTGAGCCACAGGGACTCAGCAATCTCGCACCCTCGCGATCAAGACTATTTAAGCTTAATAGGTAAGGCAAGGAAAATATGTGGAGCTGCAGCAAGCGACTAGCATATATGGTGGCTATCCTGTTCGCAAAAGAGAGCGAGAAGAGGAGGCAAAGCGCGAGCGAGAAACTAGAGGACAACCCGCACAAGCATTACTCCAACACCGTGTTCACTTCCCGGACCCCGCCGAGAAGAGACCATCACGGTAACTCACACTGTTGATTCATTTTAAATTAAGTTAAAGTTCAAGTTATCTACAACCGGACATTAACAAATTCCCATCTGCCCATAACCGCGGGCACGGCTTTCGAAAGTTGAAATCCCTGCAGGGGAGTCCCAACTTAGCCCATGACAAGCTCTCACGGTCAACGAAGGAATAGACCTCCTCCCGAGACGTTCCGATCAGACTCGGTATCCCGGTTCTTCAAGACACTTCGACAAGTTAAAACAAAACCAGCAACACCGCCCGAATGTGCCGACAAATCCCGATAGGAGCTGCACATATCTCGTTCTCAGGGCACACTCAGATGAGCCAGACGTCAGGTAGGCCAGCCCAGAGTTGCCCCTGGTAGCCCCGGACATCGCTCATTTGGACCAACACTCAGAGGAGCACTGGCCCGGGGGGGTTTAAATAAGATGACCCTTGGGCTCCGGAAACCCAAGGGAAAAAGAGGCTAGGTGGCAAATGGTAACACCAAGGTTGGACATTGATGGAAAAGCTTTAATCAAGGCGAACTATCAAGGGGTTCCCATTATAACCCAACCGCGTAAGGAACGCAAAATCCGGGAACATAACACCGATATGACGGAAACTAGGGCGGCAAGAGTCAAACAAAACACTAGGCGAGAGGCCGAGCCTTCCACCCTTTACCAAGTATATAGATGCATTAAGATAACAAGGCAATATAATGATATCCCAACAATTAAATATTGTTCCAACAAGGAGCGGTCTCCAATCTTCACCTGCAACTAGCAACGCTATAAGAGGGGCTGAGCAAAGCGGTAACATAGCCAATCAACGGTTTGCTAGGACATGGTGGGTTAGAGGTTTGACATGGCAATTTGGGAGGCATGATAAGCAAGTGGTAGGTATCGTAGCATAGGCATAGCAAAAGAGCGAGCATCTAGCAAAGCAAAGATAGTAGTGATTTCGAGGGTATGATCATCTTGCCTGCAAAGTTGTCAGAGTTGACTGGATCCTCGAAAGCAAACTCAACGGGCTCCTCGTTAGCGAACTCGTCTCCCGGCTCTACCCAAACAAGACAAACAAGCAACAAGGACACAATCAACCACGTGCAAACTCAAACAAAATGATGCAAAGATGGTATGCTATGCGGGATGCAATATGTGATGCATATGCAAGATTTGGCAAGGAATGCATGAACCTGGCCCCAACATGGAAATCCAAGTGTGCCACTGGAAAGATGAGATGAAATCGCTTGAAAACGATATAAAGAACACCGGAATCGGAGCTACGGTTTGGAAATGGCAAGCAATTCAAATATGGCCACGTTCTGCGATTTTACAGCAAGTAGCCATCTAAATGCAACAAGATGAACATTCTACAGCACTCAAACATGGCATCAAAATACGTGGCAGGAATCCATTCATGATGCTTAACAAAAGACTAGCACTGAGCTACGTCCAAATCATCCAGTAACAGGTTCAAACAAGCATGGCAAAAATGCATTTGGTAAACAGATTTCAGACTTAGTGAAATTAACACTTGTCTGGAATTTCAGATCAGGTAGCACACTTTGGAGCAGGAAAACTATATGCTACAGGACCTGAACATGGCAAAGTAAAGCATGGCATGGAGTTACTCAAAGAGCTTAACAAAATTCCCTTAGTGACCTTGAGCCAAAAGGGGTCAGAAAATACATATGCACGCATGTGAACATGGCAAAAACATAATCAGTTCTCAGACTTTGTGAAAACTGGAGCATGCTGAAAACAGATATCAAGTAGGCATGTTTACGAGCTCGATGCACTCACTACAGAGCAAGTCATGACAAGCTAAGCATACATCCATCAAGAATACACAAAATACAAGCTATACATGGCAAGAACAATAACATAGCATGCACGGATCAACTACAACATCCTCGGCAAAATTACTAACAAGTAGACAATCTGCACAAATTCACGAAATGACAAAAGTAGAGCTCGATTGACTCAATCTAGGGTGCTCCATAATTGCAAACAAAGACATGGATGGATAGAGCACTACAAGATTAACAAAACATCCTTAATGATCATCCTCAAAAGAGGCACGGATCACTAGGAAACAACATGAACATATGGCCATATGAGATAAACAGGTTAAGGACTTAGTGGAAATGCTAAGTCCCTGAAATCAGCATTAACGAATGCTCCATTTTGCAAGCTTGTGCTAGTAACCACACACATCACAAAAATACATGGGTTGCACCTCTGGAAAGATGGCAAAACATATAACAAAACACATGAAGAGCTCATGGGCATATCATGCACACATTAATCATGGCAAAAATGACAAATATCTTATTGGAGTAGCAGATCTGACAATTATCTCAAATAGCACTCTTCTAACAGAATTTCGGGCATCAAGATGAACTCAAATGAAAATAATGCAATGAGATTAAATGATGTGCTCTCTGAGACGAACATTTTGATATGCTATATGCGCAAAACGGAGCTATGGATGCGGAGATACAACATGATGAAATATGCAAAATAAACGACAGACTTGGAAAAATAACGAAGTCAACCCTAGGATTTTTCGAATCCGGATCTGAGATCCTGCGGCACTGTTCACGCGCGGTGCACGAGGTTAGCCAGGGATGAAGAACGCGGCGGCCGGAGGAGGAGGGACTCGCCGGAGTTGCCGGGGCCGACGCGGGGAGGCGAGGAGGCGGCAGTCGGGTGGCGGCGAGGCCCGGCCGCGTCGGGCGGCGGGGCGCCGGAGCCGGACCGACGAGGAGGCGCGGCGGGCTCGCTCCGGCCGGCAACGAGGGCTGCGGCCGGCGCGGTCTCACGGCGGCGCGGCGAGGGAGCCAGGCGGCGGAGGAGATATTTTTAGGGTTAGGGGGAGAAGAAGGAGATTTTCGAGGGGGATCTTTAAATATGCATAGGAGGAGCTAGGAGAGTCCAAATGAGGTGCGGTTTTCGGCCACGTGATCGTGATCGAACGCTCTAGATGATGGAGAAGGTTTTGGTGGGTTTTTGGGCCAAAATGGAGGGGTGTTGGGCTTCAACACAAATGAGGCCTTTTCGGTCCCTCGGTTAACCGTTGGAGCATCAAACGAAGTCCAAATGGTACGAAACTTGACAGGCGGTCTACCAGTAGTAAACCAAGGCTGCTTGGCAAGTCTCGGTCCAATCCGGAAATGTTTAATCCCCACACACGAAAGAAAGGTAGAATTGACCACCGGAGGAGAACGAAGCGCCGGAATGCAAAACGGAAAACGGGGAAAATGTTCGAATGCATGAGATGAACACGTATGCAAATGCAATGCACATGATGACAACGACAACAACACACGGAGGCAAAGACCCGAACCCGAGAAAATAAAATAACTTAAGGCCAGAGACGGCAAGAGTTGGAGTAGATATTGGGTAAATTACATCCGGGGTGTTACAACACTCCACCACTACGAAAGGATCTCGTCCCGAGATCTAGGACTGAAAGAACGCCGGGTATTGAGAACGGAGGTGATCCTCGCGTTCCCAGGTAGCTTCACGGTCGGAATGGTGTGACCACTTGACTTTGAGGAATTTGATTGACTTGTTGCGAGTCTTGCGTTCAGTCTCTTCAAGAATAGCAACTGGGTGCTCACGATAAGAGAGATCTTCTTGGAGCTCAATATCCTCGAAGTTGACGGTGCGGTCAGGAGTCTTGAAGCACTTTCGAAGCTGAGAGACATGGAACACGTCATGAACATTTGCAAAGTTTGAAGGAAGCTCGAGTTGATAGGCGAGGTCGCCTCTCTTGCTGACAATCTTGAAAGGTCCCACGTATCTGGGGGCAAGCTTCCCTTTGATACGAAGCGGCGAGTACCTTTCATAGGAGAGACGCGGAGGTAAACATGATCTCCGATCTCGAAAGCCAAATCACGGTGCTTACTATCATAGTAGCTCTTCTGGCGGGATTGGGCTGCTTTAAGGTTATCTCGAATGACTTTGCATATTTCCTCTGCCTCTATGATTAATTCATTTCCGAGAAGATGACGTTCACTGGTTTCAGACCAGTTGAGAGGGGTATGGCACTTCCTGCCATACAGAATTTCAAATGGGGCCTTGCCCGAACTTGCTTGAAAACTGTTGTTGTAGGAGAATTCAGCATAAGGAAGACAATCCTCCCACTTCATGCCGAAGGAGATCACACAAGCCCTGAGCATATCTTCAAGAATCTGATTGACACGCTCGACTTGACCGCTAGTTTGAGGATGGAAAGTTGTACTGAAGCGGATGTTGGTGCCCATGGCCTTCTGAAAAGAATCCCAAAACTTGGAGGTAAAGATGCTGCCACGGACTGAAGAGATCACTTGTGGAATACCGTGCAGAGAGACAATCCGAGAGGTATAGAGTTCCGCCAATTGAGCTGCAATGATTGACTCTTTGATAGGCAGAAAGTGAGCCACTTTAGTGAGTTTGTCGATGACAACGAATATAGCATCATTTCCACGTTTGGACTTTGGAAACCCAATCACGAAGTCCATCTCAATGTGGTCAAACTTCCATTTTGGACTGGCAAGAGGTTGGAGGAGACCCGCTGGCCTTTGGTGTTCTGCCTTCACTCTTCTGCAGACATCACACTCATTCACGAACTGAGCAATCTCGCGCTTCATTCGAGTCCACCAATAAGCCTGCTTGAGCTCCTGATACATCTTCATGCTCCCAGGGTGGATGGAGAGGAGAGAATTGTGAGCCTCGTTCATGATCACTTTACGAAGGTCACCTTTGGGCACAATAATACGATCCTCGAAGAATAGAGTATCCTTGTCATCAAGGCGGTAGCACTTGTACTTGGGTTGACTCTTGGCAATCCCAATCTTCACCTTTTTCACCATAGCATCAAGAAGTTGGGCTTGGCGAATCTGGTCTTCCAAGGTAGGAGAGACTTGAAGGTTGGCGAGGAAACCTTGAGGAACAACTTGCAGATTAAGTTTGCGGAAAGCTTCACAAAGCTCGGGCTGATAAGGCTTGAGAATCAGACTGTTGCAATAAGCCTTTCTGCTCAAAGCGTCAGCAATCACATTAGCCTTGCCTGGAATATACTCGATACTCGCATTATACTCTTGAATCATTTCGACCCATCGAGTTTGCCTGAGGTTGAGATTAGGCTGAGTGAAGATGTACTTGAGACTCTTGTGATCAGTGAAAATGTCCACTTTTCTTCCCAATAAGAGATGTCTCCAAGTCAAAAGAGCATGCACAACTGCCGCCAACTCAAGATCATGAGTGGGGGAGTTCTTCTCATTGGGCTTCAACTGGCGAGAGGTATAAGCAACAACTTTCTTCTCTTGCATCAATACTGCACCGAGACCTTAGAGAGAGGCATCACAAAAGACCTCGTACGGCTTGGATTCATCAGGCGGAGTCAGAACTGGAGCAGTGATCAATTTCTCTTTCAAAGTGTTGAAAGCAATGTCACACTCCGGAGACCAAACGTACTTGACGTGCTTCTGGAGAAGATTTGAGAGAGGCTTCGCGATCTTAGAAAAGTTTTCAAAGAATCTTCGACAGTAGCTTGCGAGACCGAGGAAGCTACGGAGTTGCTTCACGTTCTGAGGAGGTTCCCAATTCACAATTGCAGAGACCTTCTCAGGATTCACCGCAATGCCCTTGGAAGAGATGATATGACCAAGATAAAGAACCTCATCGAGCCAAAATTCGCACTTGGAGAACTTGGCGTAGAACTTGTGTTCCCTCAGCTTATCGAGTACCAAACGCAAGGGCTTGGCATGATCTACCTTGTTCTTCGAGAAAACCAGAATGTTGTCGAGATAGACCAAAACGAAGTCATTGGTGTAGGCGTTGAAGATGAAATTCATCATGCGAGAGAACGTCGGAGGAGCGTTGACGAGGCCAAAAGACATGACAGTGTATTCATAAGAACCATAGCTTGTCCTGAAAGCCGTCTTGGGAATATCTTGCTCACGGATTCGAATCTGATGATAACCGATACGGAGATCAAGCTTGGAGAAAGCTTGGGCACCTTTGAGTTGTTCGAACAGCTCATTGATGTTGGGAAGTGGGTATTTGTTCTTGATGGTCTTCTTGTTCAATGGACGGTAATCAACACAAAGTCGGTCCGTTCCATCCTTCTTCTTCACAAAAAGAACACCACAACCCCACGGAGAAGAACTAGGCCGGATGAGACCCATTCTCTCTTGAATATCGAGTTGCTTCTTCAGCTCCTTCAACTCTTCAGGTCCGAGCTTGTAAGGACGCTTGCACACTGGTTCCGTGCCAGGCTCAAGATCGATGATGAATTCAACTGGCCGGTCCGGAGGCATTCTTGGAAGCTCTTCTGGAAAGACGTCTTGATATTCGCAAACGTCTGGAATTTGCGAGATAGTATCCAGTTCACCCTTCTCATTGAGAGAAAGCAGACGGATGGTATCATCACGAGTGGCAAAGACAATTACATCCTTAGACGAATGAGTCAATTGAATCTTCCTGGCTGCACAATCAAGATGCGCCTTGTGCTTAGAAAGCCAATCCATTCCGAGAATAAGATCAATATCCGAGTTACCAAGAACCATCGGAGAAGAGAGAAACTTGTAATCGCCCAATGTGATAGTAACATCCGGGGCCATAGCGCTTGCATTCATGAATTTACCCGGAGAAACAACAAATAATTGTCTAGGCAAATCTTGTAAAGGCAATTCATGCTTAGAAACAAATGGTCTCGAGATGAAACAATGCGATGCACCAGTGTCAAAAAGAACTTTGGCAGGAATATCGTTAACAGGAAGGTTACCCATGATGACATATGACGAGTCCTCTACCTGAGCTGCATTCATCAAGTTGAACTTGGCGGACTTGGCGTTATGCTTGACCATAGCTGTACTTGCCGATCTCACAGGAGGAGGAGGAGGAAGACACCTCTGATTGAAGCATTTGTTGGCATAGTGACCCTTCTGTTGGCACTTGTTGCACGTGACCTCTGAAAGCGGACGGTGGTACGGAGCACTCGATCTTGGAGCTTGAGATGAAGTCTTGTTCTGAAAGCCAGGGTTGGGTGGGTGGGAAGATCCACTGCCACCTTTGCTCTTCTGCTGATACGGCTGACGGAACGGAGGAGGAGGAAGCCAATACTTCCGCTGCTTGGCCACTTGAGTAGAGGAAGAAGGAGTATCATCTCTGACTCGCTTCTTGGAAGCATCACACCTCAGTTGAGCGGCCTCTTGCTTCAATGCCATGTTGTAGAACTCATCGTACCTCAAGGGCTCAAAGAGAACAAGAGCTAGCTGAATTTCTTCTCTGAGACCACCCCTGAACTGGTATATCATGCTCTTCTCATCAGGGATGTCCTGCTTGGCAAAGCGGGCGAGCTTCTGGAACAACTTGTTGTAGTCATAGACAGACAAAGAGCCTTGCTTCAGGTTGCGGAATTCCTCACGCTTGCTTTCAACCACGCTCTGAGGGATATGATGAGCTTTGAAGTCTTGACGGAATTCATCCCAGGTAATCGCACGTCCACCTCTGGAATCCTTGTACTGCTGGAACCATTCTACAGCTTGATCTTTGAGTTGGAAGGAAGCGAACTTGACGAAGTCCTCAGGCCTGACGTTACTGCACTCGAAATGCTTGCACAAATCCATGAGCCAATCGTCAGCATCAGTTGCCTCAACACAATTACTGAAAGTCTTTGGCCCGTTAGCAAGGAACTGGTTGACTGTAGCAAAGTGATTCTGATTGTTGCCTTGGTTGCCTTGGTTCGCTTGATTGCGCTCTTGAAGAATTTGCATGATCAACTGTGTGTTTGCATTGGTTGCGGCCATCACAGCTTGCCATGCCTCCGGAGGAGGTGGAGGTGGTGGCGGATCCTAATTCTGATTCTGATTGGTGCTCTTAGCAGGAGCCATCCTGAAGAGGTTGACCACCGTTAGCACATTGACAGATAATTATTGAAGCTAAATCCAACGGAATGAAAATTGCAACATATAGTCTTCACATCCGAACAAAATGAACGAATGCATTCCTCTTGAAATGGTCACATATCCATAAATTGAGAAGCCACTTCGAATTTAGGTAGAGGGATAAATCAACAAGGTACGGATCAAGAACGAATACTCGGTAAGAAATCCCAATCTCAAACCAAATATCTGTGGAAGAAGAACTAGAGCTACAAGAATTCCCACCTATGAAACTCCCGAACCTTTCCGGTTATGCAATCAGGTGTTGGGGATACAGGGGAAGCATAATATCTCAACCAAATCTAGCAAATCCTACATCCAGCTGTATCCATCCTTCAACACATAACCGAGAAAAACTTCAGAAACCATCTACCTCAACCTTTGAAAAGCATCCGTTATACCAGTTATGGTGATACTCCCAAACTCCTGCCCCAGTACTGGGTGGCGTCGAGGTTATCTCACCAACGAACTGCATAAAAGAGATTTTCGATGTCGGCGAACTAAACTCAGGTATTCCAGAACTGCAACGATAAAATTATGACGACAACACCTCGGAGCTCAACTCCCCGGGACACTGCCACAAAACCCCTGACAGGAGGCACCAAGACAATGTTCTCGTCACAAAACCATCAGAACGATTCCAAGATACCCGCGTTATCCTAAAAAAAAATTTAGTGAAATTTGAGAAGAGAAGAGTCAAAACTCTACGTCAGGATGCCTTACCAGAGCGATGAGGAGACTGGGAAGTAAAAAGAATTCCTAAACTCTCCGATATATAATTCCTAAATGACTCAAAACATTTTTCTAGACACAAATCGGCTGCTAAAAACGATCAAGCAATGGGGCTCCTAAGGTCGGGAAAGGCTCTGATACCAACTTGTAACGCCCTCAATGCGGCTATAGCTCCCACGTGTCGAAGCACGACTTAGAGACATAACCGCATTGAAAGCAATGTCGCAAGTTAGGCAATCTTCACAACATCCCATGTAATATAAATAATAAAGGGGAGATAACATAGTTGGCTTACACTCGCCACGTCAATCAAGTACATAAATAGCATTACAACATTCAAACACTCATGGCCCGACTACGGCGCCAAAATAAAAGATAACCCAACATGCGACACGGTCCCAATCACCCCAACAAGGCACCACTACTGATCATCAGGGAAAGACACGTAGTATCGTTGAGAGTCCTCGTCGAACTCCCACTTGAGCTTGAGGGCACCATCTGGAGCGGAATCATCAGGCCCTGCATCTGGTTTGGAAGTAATCTGTGAGCCACAGGGACTCAGCAATCTCGCACCCTCGCGATCAAGACTATTTAAGCTTAATAGGTAAGGTAAGGAAAATATGTGGAGCTGCAGCAAGCGACTAGCATATATGGTGGCTATCCTGTTTGCAAAAGAGAGCGAGAAGAGGAGGCAAAGCGCGAGGGAGAAACTAGAGGACAACCAGCGCAAGCATTACTCCAACACCGTGTTCACTTCCCGGACCCCGCCGAGAAGAGACCATCACGGTAACTCACACCGTTGATTCATTTTAAATTAAGTTAAAGTTCAAGTTATCTACAACCGGACATTAAGTTCAAATCCCTGCAGGGGAGTCCCAACTTAGCCCATGACAAGCTCTCACGGTCAACGAAGGAATAGACCTCCTCCCAAGACGTTCCGATGAGACTCGGTATCCCGGTTCTTCAAGACACTTCGACAAGTTAAAACAAAACCAGCAACACCGCCCGAATGTGCCGACAAATCCCGATAGGAGCTGCACATATCTCGTTCTCAGGGCACACTCAGATGAGCCAGACGTTGGGTAGGCCAGCCCAGAGTTGCCCCTGGTAGCCCCGGACATCGCTCGGTTGGACCAACACTCAGAGGAACACTGGCCCGGGGGGGTTTAAATAAGATGACCCTCGGGCTCCGGAAACCCAAGGGAAAAAGAGGCTAGGTGGCAATTGGTAAAACCAAGGTTGGGCATTGCTGGAAAAGCTTTAATCAAGGTGAACTATCAAGGGGTTCCCATTATAAGCCAACCGCGTAAGGAACGCAAAATCCGGGAACATAACACCGATATGACGGAAACTAGGGCGGCAAGAGTGGAACAAAACACTAGGCGAGAGGCCGAGCCTTCCACCCTTTACCAAGTATATAGATGCATTAAGATAACAAGGCAATATAATGATATCCCAACAAGTAAATAATGTTCCAACAAGGAACGGTCTCCAATCTTCACCTGCAACTAGCAACGCTATAAGAGGGGCTGAGCAAAGCGGTAACATAGCCAATCAACGGTTTGCTAGGGCATGGTGGGTTAGAGGTTTGACATGGCAATTTGGGAGGCATGATAAGCAAGTGGTAGGTATCGTAGCATAGGCATAGCAAAAGAGCGAGCATCTAGCAAAGCAAAGATAGTAGTGATTTCGAGGGTATGATCATCTTGCCTGCAAAGTTGTCAGAGTTGACTGGATCCTCGAAAGCAAACTCAACGGGCTCCTTGTTAGCGAACTCGTCTCCTGGCTCTACCCAAACAAGACAAACAAGCAACAAGGACACAATCAACCATATGCAAACTCAAACAACATGATGCAAAGATGGTATGCTATGCGGGATGCAATATGTGATGCATATGCAAGATTTGGCAAGGAATGCATGAACCTGGCCCCAACTTGGAAATCCAAGTGTGCCACTGGAAAGATGAGATGAAATCGCTTGAAAATGATATAAAGAACACCGGAATCGGAGCTACGGTTTGGAAATGGCAAGCAATTCAAATATGGCCACGTTCTGCGATTTTACAGCAAGTAGCCATCTAAATGCAACAAGATGAACATGCTAGGAGACTAAAACATGGCATCAAAATACGTGGCAGGAATCCATTCATGATGCTTAACAAAAGACTAGCACTGAGCTATGTCCAAATCATCCAGTAACAGGTTCAAACAAGCATGGCAAAAATGCATTTGGTAAACAGATTTCAGACTTAGTGAAATTAACACTTGTCTGGAATTTCAGATCAGGTAGCACACTTTGGATCAAGAAAACTATATGCTACAGGACCTGAACTTGGCAAAGTAAAGCATGGCATGGAGCTACTCATAGAGCTTAACAAAAGTCCCTTAGTGACCTTGAGCCAAAAGGGATCAGAAAATACATATGCAAGCATGTGAACATGGCAAAAACATAATCAGTTCTCGGACTTAGTGAAAACTGGAGCACGCTGAAAACAGATATCAAGTAGGCATGTTTACGAGCTCGATGCACTCACTACAGAGCAAGTCATGACAAGCTAAGCATACATCCATCAATAATACACAAAATACAAGCTATACATGGCAAGAACAATAACATAGCATGCACGGATCAACTACAACATCCTCGGCAAAATCGCTAACAAGTAGACAATCTGCCCAGATTCACGAAATGACAAAAGTAGAGCTCGATTGATTAAAGCTAGGGTGCTCCATAATTGCAAACAAAGACATGGATGGATAGAGCACTACAAGATTAACAAAACATCCTTACTGATCATCCTCAAAAGAGGCACGGATCACTAGGAAACAACATGAACATATGGCCATATGAGATAAACAGGTCAAGGACTTAGTGGAAATGCTAAGTCCCTGAAATCAGCATTAACGAATGCTCCACTTTGCAAGCTTGTGCTAGTCACCACACACATCACAAAAATACATGGGTTGCACCTCTGGAAAGATGGCAAAACATATAACAAAACACATGAAGAGCTCATGGGCATATCATGCACACATTAATCATGGCAAAAATGACAAATATCTAATTGGAGCAGCAGATCTGACAATTATCTCAAATAGCACTCTTCTAACAGCATTTCGGGCATCAAGATGAATTCAAATGAAAATGATGCAATGAGATGAAATGATGTGCTCTCTGAGACGAACATTTTGATATGCTATATGCCCAAAACGGAGCTACGAATGCGGAGATACAACATGATGAAATATGCAAAATAAACGGCAGACTTGGAAAAATAACGAAGTCAACCCTAGGGTTTTTTGAATCCGGATCTGAGATCCCGCGGCACTGTTCACGCGCGGTGCACGAGGTTGGCCGGGGACAAAGAACGTGGCGGCCGGAGGAGGAGGGACTCGCCGGAGTTGCCGGGGCCGACGAGGGGAGGCGAGGAGGCGGCAGTCGGGCGGCGGCGAGGCCCGGCCGCGTCGGGCGGCGGGGCGCCGGAGCCGGACCAACGAGGAAGCGCGGCGGGCTCGCTCCGGCCGGCGACTAGGGCTGCGGCTGGCGCGGTCTCATGGCGGCGCGGCGAGGGAGCCGGGCAGCGGGCGGAGCGGATCGGCGGGCGAAGGGCGGCGCCCCCCGATGGCCTTGGAGGGCCTGCCCGGGCCGGCGGCGATGTGGGCACGTGGCCGCCACGTGGCAAGTCGCGGTTGGATGCGGGCGGCGGACAACGTCCGGCTCCGTCGGACGTGTCCGGCGGCGGCGGAGGAGATATTTTTAGGGTTAGGGGGGAGGAGAAGGAGATTTTCGGGGGGGATCTTTAGATAGGCATAGGAGGAGCTAGGAAAGTCCAAATGAGGTGTGGTTTTCGGCCACGCGATCGTGATCGAACGCTCTAGATGATGGAGAAGGTTTTGGTGGGTTTTGGGCCAAAATGGAGTGGTGTTGGGCTGCAACACACATGAGGACTTTTCGGTCCCTCAGTTAAACGTTGGAGCATCAAACGAAGTCCAAATGGTACAAAACTTGACAGGCGGTCTACCGGTAGTAAACCAAGGCCGCTTGGCTAGTCTCGATACAATCCGGAAATGTTTAATCCCCACACACGAAAGAAAGGTAGAATTGACCACCGGAGGAGAACGAAGCGCCGGAATGTAAAACGGACAACGGGGAAAATGCTCGAATGCATGAGATGAACACGTATGCAAATGCAATGCACATGATGACATGATATGAGATGCATGACAACGACAACCACACACGGAGGCAAATACCCGAACCCGAGAAAATAAAATAACTTAAGGCCGGAAACGGCAAGAGTTGGAGTACATATTGGGTAAATTACATCCGGGGTGTTACAACATATTTGTTGGAAATCATACATACTGACTGATGTATGTGGTCCGATGAATATTGAGGCTCGCAGCGGGTATCATTATTCTCTCACCTTCACAGATGATTTGAGCAGGTGTGGGTATATCTACTTAATGAAACATAAGTCTGAAACATTTGAAAAGTTCAAAGAATTTCGGAGTGAAGTGGAAAATCACCGTAACAAGAAAATAAAGTTTCTATGATCTGATCATGGAGGAGAATATTTGAGTTACGAGTTTGGTCTACATTTGAAACAATGCGGAATAGTTTCACAACTCACGCCACCCGGAACACCACAGCGTAATGGTGTGTCCGAAAGTCGTAATCGTACTTTACTAGATATGGTGCGATCTATGATGTCTCTTACTGATTTACCGCTATCGTTTTGGGGTTATGCTTTAGAGACGGTTGCATTCACGTTAAATAGGGCACCATCAAAATCCGTTGAGACAACGCCTTATGAACTATGGTTTGGCAAGAAACCAAAGTTGTCGTTTCTTAAAGTTTGGGGCTGCGATGCTTATGTGAAAAAGCTTCAACCTGATAAACTCAAACCCTAATCGGAGAAATGTATCTTCATAGGATACCCAAAGGAAACTGTTGGGTACACCTTCTATCACAGATCCGAAGGGAAGACATTCATTGCTAAGAATGGATTCTTTCTAGAGAAAGAGTTTCTCTCGAAAGAAGTGAGTGGGAGGAAAGTAGAACTTGATGAGCTAACTGTACCTGCTCCCTTATTGGAAAGTAGTTCATCACAGAAACTGGTTCCTGTGAAACCTACACCAATTAGTGAGGAAGCTAATGATGATGATCTTGAAACTTCAGATCAAGTGACTATCGAACCTCGTAGGTCAACCAGAGTAAGATCCGCACCAGAGTTGTACGGTAATCCTGTTTTGGAGGTCATGTTACTAGACCATGATGAACCTACGAACTATGACGAAGCGATGATGACCCCAGATTCCACAAAATGGCTTGAGGCCATGAAATCTGAGATGGGATCCATGTATGAGAACAAAGTGTGGACTTTGGTTGACTTGCCCGATGATCGGCAAGCCATCGAAAATAAATGGATCTTCAAGAAGAAGACAAACGTTGATGGTAATATTAATGTCTACAAAGCTCAACTTGTTGCGAAAGGTTTTCGACAAGTTCAAGGAGTTGACTACAATGAGACCTTCTCACTAGTAGCGATGCTTAAGTCTGTCCGAATCATGTTAGCTATTGTCGCATTTTATGATTATGAAATTTGGCAAATGGATGTAAAGACTGCATTCCTGAATGGATTTCTGGAAGAAGAGTTGTATATGATGCAACCTGAAGGTTTTATCGATCCAAAAGATGCTAACAAAGTGTGCAAGCTCCAGCGATCCATTTATGGACTGGTGCAAGCCTCTCGGAGTTGGAATAAACGTTTTGATAGTTACGTTGATATGTTCCTAAAATACCTGAAAAGGACTAAGGATATGTTTCTCGTTTATAGAGGTGACAAAGAGCTCATCGTAAATGGTTACGTTGATGCAAGCTTTGACACTGATCCGGACGATTCTAAATCGCAAACCGGATACGTGTTTATATTGAACGGTGGAGCTGTCAGTTGGAGCAATTCTAAACAGAGCGACATGGCAGGATCTACATGTGAAGCGAAGTACATTGTTGCTTCAGAAGCAGCGAATGAAGGAGTCTGGATGAAGGAGTTCATATTCGATCTAGGTGTCGTACCTAGTGCATCGGGTCCAATGAAAATCTTTTGTGACAATACTGGTGCAATTGCCTTGGCAAAGGAATCCAGATTTCACAAGAGAACCAAGCAGATCAAGAGACGCTTCAACTCCATCCGGGATCAAGTCCAGGTGGGAAACATAGAGATTTGCAAGATACATACATATTTGAATGTTGCAGACCCGTTGACTAAGCCCCTTCCACGAGCAAAACATGATCAGCACCAAGGCTCCATGGGGGTTAGAATCATTACTGTGTAATCTGGATTATTGACTCTAGTGCAAGTGGGAGACTGAAGGAAATATGCCCTAGAGGCAATAATAAAGTTATTATTTATTTCCTTATATCATGATAAATGTTTATTATTCATGCTAGAATTGTATTAACCGAAAACATGATACATGTGTGAATACATAGACAAACAGAGTGTCACTAGTATGCCTCTACTTGACTAGATCATTTATCAAAGATGGTTGTCTTTCCTAACCATAGACATGAGTTGTCATTTGATTAACGGGATCACATCTTTAGGAGAATGATGTGATTGACTTGACCCATTCCGTTAGCTTAGCACTTGATCGTTTAGTATGTTGGTATTGCTTTCCTCATGACTTATACATGTTCCTATGACTATGAGATTATGCAACTCCCGTTTACCGGAGGAACACTTTGTGTGTTACCAAACGTCACAATGTAACTGGGTGATTATAAAGGTGCTCTACAGGTGTCTCCGAAGGTACTTGTTGAGTTGGCGTATTTCGAGATTAGGAATTGTCACTCCGATTGTCGGAGAGGTATCTCTGGGCCCACTCGGTAATGCACATCATTATAAGCCTTGCAAGCATTGTAACTAATGAGTTAGTTGCGGGATGATGTATTACAGAACGAGTAAAGAGACTTGCCGGTAACAAGATTGAACTAGGTATTGAGATACCGATGATCGAATCTCGGGCAACTAACATACCGATGACAAAGGGAACAACGTATGTTGTTATGCGGTTTGACCAATAAAGATCTTCGCAGAATATGTAGGAACCAATATGAGCATCCAGGTTCCGCTATTGGTTATTGACCGGAGACGTATCTCGGTCATGTCTACATAGTTCTTGAACCCGTAGGGTCTGCACGCTTAAAGTCCGGTGACGATCGGTATTATGATTTGTTGTGTTTTGATGTACCGAAGGTAGTTCAGAGTCCCGGATATGATCACGAACATGACGAGGAGTCTTGAAATGGTCGAGACGTAAAGATTGATATATTGGACGACTATATTTGGATACCAGAATGGTTCCGCGTGAGATCGGGAATATACCGAAGCACCGGCAGGTTATCGGAACCTCCCGGGAGGTATATGGGCCTTATTGGGCTTTAGTGGAAAGGATAGGAAAGGAGCAAGGGAGGTGGCGCGCCCCCCCAAGTCCAATCTGAATTGGGAGGTGTCGGATTTCGGGTTCCGGCAGACCCTTGAGGTTCGAACACTGGGGTGCGCGGAGATCTCGCTTCCTACCTACCTGCACCCCTCCACCTCGCTAAGATCTAAGCTATGGAAAGAACAACACAAGAGACACAGGGTTTATACTACTTCAGGCCACCGTTGTGGTGTAATACCCTACTCCAGTGTGTGGTGTGGATTGCCTCTTGGGCTGATGATGATGAATGATACAAGGAAGAACAGCCTCGTGAGGGTCTGTTCTTGGCTGGGGCGATGAACTGCTGGGAGGAGTTCAGCCACCCTTCTCTCTCTCTCTGATTGTCTTTCTCCGATTCAACCTCCTATCGAACCTCTCCTCTTAACCCCTCTGAACCCCTCTCTTCTGTGGGTGGCTGGTCCTATTTATAGAGGCCCTGGTCCTCTTCCCAAATATCGAGCGGGAAGGGAGCCAACAATGTCGGGCTAATTTGAAGGGGGACAGCTAGTACTAGCTACCCTGACAAAAGTAGTCTTCGCCTGCACAAAGCTCTGGTGGTGACGCCGTCTTGGGCTCCACGATGACCTCCGTCTTGCAGTCTTCCTGGTCCTGGTCTCGTTGCACCGAAATGGCAACCTTTGCCTGATGCCTCGGTACTCCGCGGCTGCGGTTGCCCCCCTTTGCACCAAAGAGGAAAGGAGGACACTGCGCGGGCTGGAACCCGCCTGGCGCCCTTGGTCGTCATGGCCTGCGTCACGGGCACCTCGTGAGGTACCCCGCCTTGATCTCTCCGCCTCCTCGCGAGCCAGCCTGATGAGGTCGTGCCTGAGGAAGCTCCGTGTCGTCCGCCCTGCGAGGCTTGGCCCCTCGCGACGGTCTTGGGTCTGTGTTGATGAAGATGGGCCATGCCGGGCCCCCTTTTAAGCCATGCCGTAGGCCGCAGGCGGGCAAGTCTGGGGACCCCCGTTCCCAGAACGCCGACAGTAGCCCCCGGGCCCAAGGCGCACCCGGACTTGGCCGTGCAGGGAGGCGGAAGGGCAAGAGCGAAGCGCCGGGGGCCCTAACAGCCTGCGGTCTTGGGCGCCGCGTGGCGGTTGATTGGACGTGGGCGTCTCCACTTCCCCATGGCGCCTCGGCAACTGCACGGATTGGACAAGTCCATGCATGCAAAGCGGGTCATGATTACCTGTGATAGTGGGGGCCGACGGTTGGCCTTCGCCGGCTATAAGTACGGATTGGCGCGCGCCCTTCCAGTTCATTCTCCCTTGCTTCTCCTTCTTCTTCATGGCCCCATCGAGGAGGTTCTCGGCCGCAGAGAAGGGGAAGTCTCACCGGGTAGAGCCTGCCTCTTCCCCGCCCAAGCGCGGCCGAGGGCGCCCTCGCAAGCATCCTGTGGTCTCCACGGCAGCTCCCCGCGGCCGCGGAAACGATTCCCAGCATGGTGACAGTCAGACTGCTGCGGCTAGGGGGTGTGCTTCGGTCGCGTGTCCCCCTAGGCCACGCTTTCGCGCTGCAGAGGTGCTGCCGGAGTTTGTTGTGTGGTCGGCGGAGCCGACTAGCACCCGGCTTCCACTTCCTCGCTTCCTCCTCGGCGAGCTCCCGGCCGGCGCCCCGGGCGGCCTCTGGCTCCAGGCTGACGGCTGCTACAGCCAGGCCTCATGGGCTTCACTCGAGTTCTCCGCAGCTGGGAGCCTGGCCTTGGCCCGCGGTTGGCAGACGTTTGCCCGTGCGCGCGGCCTGAGGCGTCGATGCAACCTGCACTTCAAGTTTGACGGTGATGCCACCCTCTATGTGAGGGTGTTTGGGGAGGATGGTCGCCGCGCGGGGGTGCTGCCCTGAGGACGACGACCGCGGCCGGGAACCCAGCTCCGACGACGATGGAGAGGACAGCGCTCGGGTGACTGGCGGCGCTCAGGGTTCCTCAAGCTTCTCCGGTTCTTCTTCAAGCGGCGGCTCCTCCAGCGGTGGCCGCGGTCAACCTCCACGCCGTCGTATCTGCTTGGGAGGTGGTGGCATGCCTGCCCGCCGTCGCGCCCCGGTGAAGCGCGAGAGGGAGTGTGCCTGAGCCCTATGGGCGGCTCGAGTCCTCCCTGCAGGCCGGTGTGAGGCGAGTTGCGCCTGATTTGTTCTTTCTTTTCCTTTTTCCTATGCAAAAAGATAGTAGTGTGGAGCCCCGTGGGGGCGTGTTTGGGTTATTGCCGTTAATCATCATTTGCTTCCGCTATCGTGCCTTCCGGCTACATGCCCGCGCGTGGGTAGTTCCCGGCCCCAGCCGTGGGGGGCGACCGACCCAGGCCCTGTGTTCGTGTCGCGGTGCCCGTGGGGCACGGACTGGAGGGGTTCTCCTGTAATGGACCCAAGTCGCGAAACCTTTGAATGACTAGGATAGGAACACTCGCGAGGGTGCTCAGCTGTCCCCCTCCCTCGCGAGGCCTTGCAAAAGAGAAATCAAGGTGGGAGAGCGAAAAGTCGAAGAACCGCAAGCCAAAGACGGCAACAACTTCAATAAAACTTCGAATGAGAAGGAGCAAGCCAACTGCGGAAAGCAAATGAAAAGCCGCGTCCGGCACCTAATCTAGTCTTCGACGTCTTCTCACTAGCGCGGAGCTAAGTGCTTCCACTTGGCGTGGGAGGGAGCCCCAGGGCCTGAGGCCGGCGCTCCTGAGACTCCGGGGCGTGTACAGCCCCAACTCATTATTACGTGAGAGTGTCACGGGTGGCGAGCTTCACAGGCATTGGCCTTCTTCACAGGCTCCGGGCCTTTTCCAAAATGCGACAACTTCACAGGCGTTCGCCTTCTTCACAGGCTCTGGGCCTTTTCCAAAATGCGACAGCTTCACAGGCATTCGCCTTCTTCACAGGCTCCGGGCCTTTTCCAAAACGTGATGGCTTCACAGGCATTCGCCTTCTTCACAGGCTCCGGGCCTTTTCCAAAACGCGATGGCTTCACAGGCATTCGCCTTCTTCACAGGCTCCAGGCCTTTTCCAAAACGCGATGGCTTCACAGGCATTCGCCTTCTTCACAGGCTCCGGGCCTTTTCCAAAACGCGATGGCTTCACAGGCATTCGCCTTCTTCACAGGCTCCGGGCCTTTTTAGGGGTAGAACCTCCAGAGGTGCTGGATGTTCCATGCGTTCTAGACTGGCACCCCCTCCTGAGTCTCCAAGCGCGCGGAGCCGGGCCTGGAAACATGAACAACTTTGAACGGGCCCTCCCACATGGGAGAGAGCTTGTGCAGCCCCTCCCTGGAGAGAACCCGCCTGAGCACGAGGTCTCCTACCTCGAGAGTTCTGGGGCGGATGTTGCGGCAGTGATATCGCCGCAGTGCTTGTTGGTACCTCGCCGCTCATAGCGCGGCTTCTCGGCGACGTTCCTCCCCCAGCACGAGGTCCATCCTCCGCATGGCGTCCTGCTGCGCCTCGTCGAACGCAGGCCTCTGCCGCAGGCCTCCAGCTTCTTCTTGAACGTCCTGGTCTTGAGGCCCCTCAGGACCTTCGCGTTGGCTCGCTCGGCCTGGCCGTTGCTTCGGGGGTGCGCCACCGAAGCGTAGCATATCTGCGTTCCAAGGTTAGCACGGTATGTTTTGAAGAGGTTACTGGTGAACTGCGAACCATTGTCCGTGATGATACGGTTCGGCACCCCGAACCGGCTCATGATGCCCTTGATGAACTTGACCGCGGAACCCGCAGGAATGGTGCGGACAGCCTCTACTTCAGCTCACTTGGTGAACTTGTCCACGGCAACGTAGAGGTAGCGGTAGCCCCCTGGCGCCCGAGGAAATGGGCCCAAGATGTCCAGCCCCCAGACTGCGAATGGCCACGAAAGGGGTATAGTCTGCAGGCCTCCTGCTGGCTGATGGATCTGTTTGGCGTGGAACTGGCAGGCCTCACAAGCTTTCACTAGTTCGATGGCGTCATTGAGCGTGGTGGGCCAATAAAACCCACTGCGGAACGCCTTGCCGATGAGGATCCGTGATGATGAATGATGTCCACAGTCTCCGCCGTGTATATCTTCCAGCAGTTCCTTCCCTTGCTCCCTGGAGATGCAGCGCAGGGATACATCGTTTGGTCGCTTCCGGTAGAGCTCTCCATCCTTGATGCAGTATGCCGTGGCCAGGCGTGCCACTCGCTCCGCTTCCTCCTCCTTCTCCGGCAGGGTCCCTTGTGTTAAGTAACTCCGGAGCTCCGTGATCCAACATCCCTCCTGAGGTTCCATCGTCGGGAGCAGGCGTGCTCCTAAGGCCGGGCCATAGGCCGGAGCTCCTGAGGCAGGTGGCTGGGGGAGTTCCTCCCGGGGCTGAGCCGTGTTTGATAATGACAGCAGGGCTGAGGGCTTGAAGAGCCGCTCCTCGAAAACGCCAGGCTCTTGAGGTAACCGTCTAGACGCCCGTTTGGCGATGTCGTCGGCCTCCTGATTGGTGCCACGGGGCACATGCTGCAAGTCCAACCCCCAGAACTGCTTCTCCATCCTGTGGACCTCCGCAAGGTAGGCTTCCATGTGCTCATCATTCGGCTCGTACACCTTGTTGGAGAAATTGACAAGGAGCTACGAATCGCCCTTGATGGTGAGGCGTTTCACCCCCAGGGCAGCTGCAGCCTTCAAGCCTGCTATTAAACCTTCATACTCCGCTATGTTGTTGGAGATCTTTTCACCTTGCTGGAAACAGAGCTGCACAGCGTAATAGAGCTTGTCCTGAGTGGGCGATATAAGCATCACCCCAGCCCCAGCGCCATGCCTGGAGAACGCCCCATCGAAGTACATGACCCAGCCTTCTGGCGCCTCGCTTCCTGGGGATAGGGACCGATCCTCGTCGGCCTTGAGGCCTGGCGCCTCCATCCATTCTGCCACAAAATCCGCCAACGCTGCTCCCTTGATGACTCTGGTCGTGCTGAATTCGAGCTGAAACGCTAGCAGTTCTATGTTCCACTCAGCGACCCTTCCAGCTGAGTTAGGGCTCCTGAGCACTCTCTGTAGGGGGTATGATGAGACAACCTTGATGGGGTGACCCTGAAAATAGTGCCGCAGCTTGCGCGAGGCCACCAGTAGCGCGAGGAGGAGTTTCTGAGGCATGGGGTACCGTGCCCTCGCATGCCGGAACACCGTGCTGACGAAGTACACCGGGTGCTCTACGAGGTTGGGCGCATCAGTGCTGGCGGCTCCCTTCGGAGATCATGGCGCCTCTTGAGGCGACGAGGCCTCCTGAGGCTGGCCATCTGGGGGAGGAGCCTCTTCCGCCTCCGGTGCACTCCTCTGCGGCAGCTGATCCTCCTCAGCCGCGGTGGCGGTTTCTGCGGGTCTTCCTTGTTCATGCTTTGCCTTGTCCCGGGCTGCTGCTGCGGTTTTGATTCGACGTTCCTCTCTAACCGCCACCAGGGCTGCGCTGGCGGAGTACGGAGTGGCGGTGAGGTAAAGCACCAGGGGCTCTTGAGGGCGCGGAGCCACCATGACCGGTGGGCTGGTCAGGTATCTCTTGAGATCCTGGAACGCCTTGTCGGCCTCTTCAGTCCACTCAAAGGGCCCCTTTTTCTTCATTAGCTGGAAGAAGGGCAGCGCTCGTTCCCCCAACTTGGAGATGAAGCGCCCTAGCGCGGTCACGCGCCCGGTGAGCTTCTGCATTTCTCTGAGGGTCTTTGTCGGGCTCATGTCTTCCACCGCCTTGACCTTTTCCGGGTTAGCCTCGATGCCTCGGTGGGACACGAGGAAACCCAAGAGCTTGCCCGAGGGGACTCCGAACACACACTTCTCTGGGTTGAGCCGTAGGTTCACTGCGTTGAGGCTCGCGAAGGTTTCCTCCATGTCTTGTATCAGGGTCCTGGCCTCCCGAGACTTTACCACGATGTCATCGACGTAAGCTTCAACATTCTTCCCGAGTTGCGGGCCCAAGGTGATGTGCATCAGCCGCTGAAAGGTCGCCCCTGCGTTACGCAGCCCGAATGGCATGCACGTGTAGCAGTACACCCCACACGGGGTTAGGAAGGCTATCTTTTCGATGTCTTCCACCGCCATCTTGATCTGGTGATACCCAGAAAAGGCATCCAAGAAGCATAGCAGGTCGCATTCCGCGGTGGAATCGACGATCTGGTCGATGCGGGGAAGCGGGAACGGATCTTGCGGGTATGCTTTGTTGAGGTTGGTGAAGTCGACACACATGCGCTCCTTCCCTCCCTTCTTTGGCACAACGACAGGGTTGGCCAACCAATCCGGGTATCGGACCTCGCGAATGACCCCAGCGGCTTCTATTTTGCGGGTCTCTTGGACGATGAAGGCCTGCTTTTCTGTGGACTGCCGCCTGGCCTTCTGCTTCATAGGGCGCACATTGGGGCACACATTGAGGTGATGCTCGATTACTCTCCTAGGGATCCCTGCCAACTGGTCAGGCTCCCAAGCAAATACCTTCTTGTTTGCGCGCAAGAACCCGACCAGGCCTCCTCCTGCTCGGGTTCGAGGTTGGCGCCTATGGTGAAAGTGGCGTTGGTGGACCCGTCCTCATTGATGGGTATCTGCTTGGTTTCTGCCTTGTCCTGGGTGAACAACTGTTTCTTCTTGGCGGGTGCAGCCCCCTTGGGCTCGGGGGTCTCCAAGTCGGCGGGCCATGCCGACGCCGCCGTCTTGAAGGCGGGCTTGAGCACCCGCAGCGCGTCTCCGGTGTCCCCGTGCACGGTGAGGGCACCGCTGCTCCCGGGCATCTTCATGAGGTTGTACGCCGGGTGCGTCGCGGCCATGAATTGGGCCAGCGCTGGGTAGCCGAGGATGGCGTTGTAGGGGAGGCCGATGGGGGCGATGTCGAAGTCGACCAGCTCCGTACGGAAGTTGTTGTAGGTGCCGAAGGTTAATGGGAGCCGGATCTGTCCCAAGGAGCTGGATGATCCGCCCCCAACGCCTGAGAAGGGTTGGCTGGGTTGCAGCCGTTCCAGGGGTATGCGGAGGAGGTCGAAGGCCTCGACTGAGAGCATGCTGAGGCCCGCACCGCCATCGATGAGTGTTCTGGTGACGGCCACCTGGCAGATGGTGGGGGTGCACAGCATGGGAAGCGCACCCGAGCAGGCAGAGTTGGGAGGGTGGTCCTCCGAGCTGAAGGTCAGGCGGGCCTTTGGCGCCGCCCGGTCCGGGAGAGCCCCCTGCCGCGTGGAAGCGACACTGACCGGGCGGATGAACGGCTTGACGTGGTGACTTGTAGGCAGCGCCTGCGAGCCGCCCAGGAGGGCCGAGACGACCGGGGGTGTTGGTGTAGCGCGATGGGCGGGGAAGAGGCCGCGGGGCTCTTCCCAAGAGGCCACGGAGGCTGCCGACAGGTGGAGCAGCCATGTGCGCGGAGCGCCGGTGGGGGCCATGGGGAGCCAGTTGGCCATGACCCTATCGTCACCTCCAGCTTCGAGGAGGGCCTCCTCGCTCGCCAGCAAGAAGCCCAGCGGATCTGTCGCGCCGCCGTAGCGCGGCGGCGTCGTTGGCTTGAACTCGTCCAGCCACCATACCCGTTGCAGGGCTGGGGCCAGGGCTCGGAGCCCCCTGGCGCCACCGGCCGGAGCGGGCGACGCGCTACTCATCGCGAGGCAGGCCGTGGCGGTGGCGGAAGAGAAAACTCCGGTGCACCCCTACCTGGCGCGCCAAATGTCGGATTTCGGGTTCCGGCAGACCCTTGAGGTTCGAACACTGGGGTGCGCATGGAGATCTCGCTTCCTACCTACCTTCACCCCTCCGCCTCGCTAAGATCTAAGCTATGGAAAGAACAACACAAGAGACACAGGGTTTATACTGGTTCGGGCCACCGTTGTGGTGTAATACCCTACTCCAGTGTGTGGTGTGGTGGATTGCCCCTTGGGCTGATGATGATGAATGATACAAGGAAGAACAGCCTCGCGAGGGTCTGTTCTTGGCTGGGGCAATTAACTGCTGGGAGGAGTTCAGCCACCCTTCTCTCTCTCTCTCTGATTGTCTTTCTCCGATTCAACCTCCTATCGAACCTCTCCTCTTAACCCCTCCGAACCCCTCCGAACCCCTCTCTTCTGTGGGTGGCTGGTCCTATTTATAGAGGCCCTGGTCCTCTTACCAAATATCGAGCGGGAAGGGAGCCAACAATGGCGGGCTAATTTGAAGGGGGACAGCTAGTACTAGCTACCCTGACAAAAGTAGTCTTCGCCTGCACAAAGCTCTGGTGGTGACGCCGTCTTGGGCTCCACGATGACCTCCATCTTGCAGTCTTCCTGGTCCTGGTCTCGTTGCACCAAAATGGCAACCTTTGCCTGATGCCTCGGTACTCCACGGCTGCGCTTGCCCCCCTTTGCACCAAAGAGGAAAGGAGGACACTACGCGGGCTTGCACCCGCCTGGCGCCCTTGGTCGTCATGGCCTGCGTCACGGGCACCTTGTGAGGTACCCCGCCTTGATCTCTCCGCCTCCTCGCGAGCCAGCCTGATGAGGCCGTGCCTGAGGAAGCTCCGTGTCGTCTGCCCCGCGAGGCTTGGCCCCTCGCGAGGGTCTTGGGTCTGTGTTGATGAAGATGGGCCATGCCGGGCCCCCTTTTAAGCCACGCCGCAGGCTGCAGGCAGGCAAGTCTGGGGACCCCCGTTCCCAGAACGCCGACAGGAGGGGGGCCGACCCCCTCTTTTCCTTCCTCCCTCCTTCCTCTTCCTTCCCTCTCCTACTCCAAGTTGGAAAAGGGGGAATCCTACTCCCGGTGGGAGTAGGACTCCCCTTGGCGTGCCTCTCCCTGGCCGGCCGCCTCCTCCCCCTTGCTCCTTTATATACGGGGGCAGGGGGCACCCCATAGACACAACAATTGATCATTGATCTCTTAGCCGTGTGCGGTGCCCCCCTCCATCATAATCCACCTCGATCATATCGTAGCGGTGCTTAGGCGAAGCCCTGCGTCAGTAGCATCATCATCACCGTCACCACGCCGTCGTGCTGACGAAACTCTCCTATGAAGCATTGCTGGATCGGAGCTTGCGGGACATCATCGAGTTGAATGTGTGCAGAACTCGGAGGTGTCGTACATTCGGTACTTGGATCGGTCGGATCGTGAAGACGTACGACTACATCAACCGCGTTGAACTAACTCTTCCGCATTCGGTCTACGAGGGTAGGTAGACACACTCTCCCCTCTCGTTGCTATGCATCACCATGATCCTATATGTGCGTAGGATTTTTTTTTTGAAATTACTACGTTCCCCAATAGTAACACCTCTTCCCCCCATTGTAATCTCTACTTAAACATGGTGCTCAACTCCATATATTATCTCCCAATGATCTATGGTTATCCTATGATGTTTGAGTAGATCCGTTTTGTCCTGTGGGTTAATCGTGATCTTGGTGGGTATGATTGTATATTTTATTTATGGTGTCGTCCTACGGTGCCCTCCGTCTCGTGCAAACATGAGGGGGCCCTGCTGTAGGTTGTTGCAATATGTTGATGGTTTGCTTATGGTGGGTTGCGAGAGTGACAAAAACTTAAACCCGAGTAGGTGCGGTATGACGTATGAGAATAAAGAGGACTTGATACTTAATGCTATGGTTGGGTTTCACGAACTTAATGATCTTTAGTAGTTGCGGATGCTTGCTAGAGTTCCAATCATAAGTGCATATGATCCAAGTAGAGAAAGTATGTTAGCTCATGCCTCTCCCTCATATAAAATTGCAAGAATGATTACCGGTACTTGTTATTGATTGCCTAGGGACAAATAACTTTCTTGTTGACAAAAGCTCTCTACTAAAACTAACTTAGTTGTTTCTTTATCTAAACAGCCCCTAGATTTTATTTACATGCTCTTTATTATCTTGCAAACCTATCCTATCACACCTACAAAGTACTTCTAGTTTCATACTTGTTCTAGGTAAAGCAAACGTCAAGCATGCGTAGAGTTGTATCGGTGGTCGATAGAACTTGAGGGAATATTTGTTATACCTTTAGCTCCTCGTTGTGTTTGACACTCTTATTTATCGAAGAAGGCTACAAATGATCCCCTATACTTGTGGGTTATCATGCATCACGTTCGAGACAAGTAGACCTGCTCCTGCCTGCATCTACTACTATTACTCCTCACATGGACCGCTATCCAACATGCATCTAGAGTATTAAGTTCACAATGGACGGAATAACGCCTTAAGCAAGATGAATTTATGTACACAAAGTAAACTCACCCATGAATAAAGCCCATCTTTTTATCCTTAATGGTAACAATACAAATAAGCGTCTTCTCCCTTTTGTCATTGGGATATAGCTCACCGTAGAATTGAACCCATCACAAAGCACCTCTCCCATTGCAAGAAATATAAATCTAATTGGCCAAACCAAATCAATAGATCAGAGAGAAATACAAAGCTATAATAATCATGCATAAAAGAGTTCAGAGAAGACTCAAATAATATTCATGGGTAATCTGATCATAAACTCACAAATCATCGGATCGCAACAAACCCACTGCAAAAAGTGATTACATCGAATAGAACTCCAAGAACATCGAGCAGAACATTGCATTGAAGATCAAAGAGAGAGAATAAGCCATCTAGCTACTAACTCTAGACCCGTAGGTCTATGGTAAACTACTCACACATTAAGATCCCCTATACTTGGTTGATGTAGAGCTCCTTCGTGGTGGATTCCCCCTCCGACGAAGTACCGGAAAAGGCCTTCAGATGGGATCTCTCAAGAACACAAGCTTGCGGCGGCGGAAAAAGTATTTTGTATGGCTCTCTGTTGGTTTCCCAATTTTAGTGAATTTATTGAGGTGGAATTAGGTCAAACAGATGCTCATGGGCCCCACAAGCCACCTGGGCGTGCCTACCCCCTGGGCACGCCCAGGTGCCTCGTGGGCCCCTCCTTTATCTTCTGCCCTCTCCGGAAGCTTCCATGGTCTCTTATGTCTAGAAAAATATCTTCAAAATGTTTCGTGGCATTTGGACTTCATTTGGTACTGATATTTTGGAAAACCAAAAATAGGCAGAAAAAACAACAACTGGCACTTGGCACTAAGTTAATAGGCTAGTCCCAGAAAATGATATACAATGGCATATACATGCATATAAAGCATCCAAGATTGATACTATAATATCATGTAACAATTAAAAAATATAGATATGCTGGAGACGTATCAAGCATCCCCAAGATTAATTCCCACTCGTCCTCGAGTAGTTAAATGATAAAAACATAATTTTTAATGTGGAATGCTACCTAACATGTTCATCATCTCTCTTTTGTGGCATGAATATTAAGATCCAAATGACTCAAAGCAATAGTTATAGTTTGACATAAAAACAATAATACTAAGATATACCAATAAACAATCATGTCTTTCAAAGTATGAACGATATCCCTACAAAATCATATAGCATTATCATGCTCCATCTTCTTAACACAAAGTATTTATCATAAACAACCCCGATTGTCGGTGTCAAAACCAGTGGATCTCGGGTAGGGGGTCCCGAATTGTGGATGTTGGGTCGATAGGGAACGAGGGATGTGGGACACGATATTTACCCAGGTTAGATCCCTCTCTAAGAGGTAATACCCTACGTCTTTCTTGATTATATTTCTTATGTATATGGGGATTACAAAGTTGATCTACCACGAGATCGGATGACTAAACCCTAACTAGTACGATGGTGATTGTTCTCTAGCCTCTACGGACTAAGTCCCCTGGTTTTTGTAGACACCAGGAGTATTAGGGTTTACATATAGTTGATGTCTACTACGCAACTTTATTCTTGTAGACTCGTGTTGGGCCTCCAAGCGCAGAGTTTTGTAGGACAGTAGCAATTTTCTCTCAAGTGGATGACCTAAGGTTTATCAATCCGTGGGAGGCGTAGGATGAAGATGGTCTCTCTCAAACAACCTTGCAACCAAATACAATAAATCTCTTGTGTCCCCAACACACCTAATACAATGGCAAATTGTATAGGTGCACTAGTTCGGCGAAGATATGGTGATAAAAGTGTAATACGAATGGTAGAAATATATTTTTATAATCTAAATAGATACAAACAGCAAGGTAGCAAATACTAAACAGGCACAAAAATGGTATTGCAATGCTTAAAAACAAGGGCTAGGGTCCGTACTTTCACTAGTGCAATCTCCCAACAGTGCTAATATAATTGGATCATATAACCGTCCCTCAACGTGCAACGAAGAATCACTCCGAAGTTCCTATCTAGCGGAGAACATAAGACAAAATTGTTTGTAGGGTATGAAACCACTTCAAAGCTATTCTTTCCGATCAATCTATCCTAGAGTTTGATTCTTAAAAAATCTATCCTAGAGTTCATACTAAAATAACACAAAGCTATTCTTTCTGATCGATCTAACCAAGAGTTCGTACTAAAATAACACCAAAGCAAATTCAGAATCATAATATTCAATCCAACACAAAGAACTTCAAAGAGTGCCCCAAGATTTCTACCGGAGAAACAAAGACAAGAACGTGCATCAACCCCTATGCATAGATTACCCCAATGTCACCTCATGAATCTGTGAGTTGAGTGCAAAAACATATATCAAGTGAATCAATATGATACCCCATTGTCACCACGAGTATTCAATTGCAAGACATACATCAAGTGTTCTCAAATACATAAAAGTATTCAATCCAATAACAACGAAATCTCAAAGGGAAAAACTCAATTCATCACAACAAGATAGAGAGGGGAAAACACCATATGATCCGACTATATTAACAAAGCCCGTGATACATCAAGATTGTGACATCTCAAGAACATGAGAGAGAGATTAAACACATAACTACTGGTACAAACCCTCAGCACCGAGGGTGTACTACTCCCTCCTCATCGTGGTGGCCGCCAGGATGATGAAGATGGCCACCGGAGATGATTTCCCCCTCCGACAGGGTGCCGGAATGGGGTCTAGATTGGCTTTCGGTGGCTACAGAACCTTGCGGTGGCGGAACTTCTGATCTAGGTTAACCCTGAGGGTTTCTGGAATTTTTGGGAATTTATAGGGTAAAGAGGGGGTGCGGGAGGCCACCGAGGTGGGCATAGCCCACCTGGGCGCTCTTGGGCCCCCAAGCGCGCCCTGGTGGGTTGTGCCCCCTCGGGGCACCCCCTAGGTGCTGCTGTGGCCATCCTGGGTGTTCTGGTCCATAAAAAATCTCCAAAAAGTTTCGCAGTGTTTGGAATCCATTTGATATTGATTTCCTGCTATGTAAAAAACAAGCAAAAAACAACAAGTGGCACTGGGCACTGGGTCAATAGGTTAGTCCCAAAAAATGATATAAAGTTGCTATAAAATGATTGTAGAACATCAAAGAATGATAATATAACAGCATGAATACTTCATAAATTATAGATACGTTGGAGACGTATCAGCATCCCCAAGCTTAATTCCTACTCATCCTTGAGTAGGTAAATGATAAAAGAAATAATTTATGAAGTGTGAATGCTAGCAAAGTGCACAAGTTTGATCAATGACAGTTTCAGTCACTTTTCCTAGCATCATAACAACAATTCTTTCTTATAAAACTTCTCATGTTAAAGTAGCAACCAATTCACATGTTAAGGTTCAAAAATGAATTCTCTTGAAACTCAAAAACCTTTGTTCTGAGTCACCAAGCAATTATAATTCAACTTATTCAACAGAGTCTAAGTAAGAGCAACTCTAGCGGACCCCGCAAAACACGCATACCCGCAAAATTCCGGCGAGTATGTGGGCTCGGCCAAATTTTCTGGCCAGAACAAAACCCGCATACTCACCCGACCCGCAAAAAAATTTGCTGCGGCCCGCAAACCGCATGCCCTGACCGCTATATCTACGGTTCCGTGGCTTGTTTGCGGGTCGAAACCCTATCCCCCGCCGCCGCCGAGCCACGCGATTCCCCATCCCCTTCTCCACATTTCTCGCCGCCGGCGACCACCTCCGCGCCTCCAGCCGCCATGTGGGGCCGCATGTGGAGCTCCAGACGCGGCTCCGACAGCAGATCCAGTGGCGGAAGCGACCCGGAGTGCGAGCGGCGTGTCCGGTCGTACGACGTGAGGAAGCGCATGGCCCAGAAGTGGACCAACCGCGACCTGTCGCCGCCGGCGAGCTTCCGGCGGAGTGAGACGGAGGAGTACAACCGCTGGCGCGCGTCCTTCTCCTCCGTGATACCTTCATACGCCGGGAGCTCATCCTCCTCCGGCGCGGGCCTTCTCCCCATGAAGAGGGAGTGGTTGGAGGACGAGGAGGAGCCGGATGAGTTCGACTTCATCCCCGTCAAGGAGGAGCCCGCTCCGCTCAGCCGCCGCGGAGTCGTCGGGCCGGAAGACTATGTCGCCGACGTCGACGCCGTTGTGGCCGCCATCGCCGAGCGAAGCGTGCGCAAGGAGGCGGAGCGCCGGCGCCACGCCGAGGAGCTCGAAGACCTCCAGTGGCGGCACGTGGTCGCCGCCAACCTCACCACCAAGGAGAAGGACGAGGAGTGGCGCCGCATCCGCGATGAGCAGAGGGTGAAGTACGTTGACCTGTGCAGCTCCGGCGAGGAGGACTGAGCGTCCTTCTCTTCCACGGCGTCATCCATTGCCGCGACCTCGCCGCCGTCAGATCCGACCCCCTCTAGTACTAGTATTAACGTAGTATGTAGTATGAACTATGTTTGTAGTGTGTTGGTCCTGTAAAATCTATGTAGTATGTGATGAACTACTCGCGTCAACAAGGTGAAATTTCTCCTGCGCAGTGTTTTTTGAAATTATGCAATTTTAGATACGGTTTTTGTTTAGCCGCGCTAGTTTTCGACCTGCAAACGCGATCTTCGTGAAACCGCAAACGTGTTTTGCGGGTCAAGTTTTTGCAGGGTCTACTAGAGTTGCTCTAAGAGCTCCACATACTCAACCATCATATAGTCCTCCATGATTGCTAACACTCACCGCGTACACATGAGCAAAACATTTCAACCGGGCACATAGAAAGATAGGGGCTTATTGTTTTGCCTCCCAACGTATTCACCTCAAGGGTGATGTCAACAATAATAACTCATGCTACCCATATCCAACTGGATATATGCACCTAGATCTTTCCTCATCACATGATGATTGCCAAAAGAGAAAAATAAAGAGGAATAGAGAGAAGAACTTTGACTCTTTGCATAAAAGTAAATACATAGAAGTAAAAGAGAGGCTCTTCGCAGAGGGAAGCAGAGGTTGCCATGCGCTTATTTGTTTGTATGCTCAACCCCTTAGTGCAAAAGAACGTCATGTTATATTGCCCCTTGTGATGGCAACCTTTATTATGCAGTCTGACGCTTTTATTCTTCACCATCACAAGTTCGTACAATGCTCAATTTTCTCTTACACTAAATGATCTCACACTTTTAGAAGAAATTTTTATTGCCTTATTTTACCGATGACAACTTACTTGAAGGATCTTGTTCGATCCATAGGTAGGTATGGTGGACTCTTGAAAAATAAGATTTGGGTTCAAGGGTTTTTGGATGCACAAGTAGTATCTCTACTTGGTGCAGAATTTTTGGCTAGCAAAGATGGGGGGCAAGCACCACATGTTGAAGGATCTATGACAATATAACTTCTATGTGAATATGAACAAACATAAACCATTACATTGTCTTCCTTGTCCAACGTCAACAATTTTGGCATATAATATTTTGATGGGGGCTCACAATCACAAAAGATTTCCATGATAGTGTATTTATATGTAAAAGTTCTCTTCCTTATACTAATTATTCGTGGACTGCTTGTATGACCAATATTGTGATTGTTAAGCCTCAAAATATTTCACTTTCTAAACCCAATGTGAAGCTACCACTAGGTAGGGGTGGGCATTTGGTATAGACCAAAATTTCGGTTTCTACCAATCGGTTTATTTTTAAATTCGGTTTGCTAAACTAACAACCGAAATTGACAACTCAAAAGAGCTAAATGAAAATTTGGTTAACCAATTAATTCGGTACGGTTTTTGGTTTTACCGAATGGACCATGCATCACCAACTAGTCATAGTATAGCGGCTGCACCTTCTTATATAGCTAGGAAAAACTGCCTTCTCTCCTTAGCCAGGCGAGGTGGGACTAAAATTTCGCTGGTTGGCTGCTCGCACGCTCATACACGAGAGCTAACCTCCATGCACAAAGGCCCATGGTCCACAGAAGTGATGTCTTACACACAGTCTAGTGGGCTGTCTGCCTTGGCAGGCTTGAACACTTAACATGGTGGGAGGAGTTCCACCCGGTGCATCCAGAAAACTGGAGAGAGACGTTTGTTTTACTTGGGAGCGAGTTCCATGTAGTTCTGCGCTAGGTTGTTCGGTAGTATTTCGACTAACTGGACTAACAACCGAACTGACTGAACGTAATTCGGTTATTAGAAGTAAAAACCAAAATTATTTATACAAGTGACAAAAACCGAAAATTTGGTTTTCTTGATTTCGGCTTCGGTTCGGTGTTCCGTTCATCGGTTTTTATGCCCACCCCAACCACTTGGCATGATATGACTTCAACTTCATGACATTCAATTTATTCAACAATTTACTCATAGGATATAAGTGAAACACAAGAGTAAATGATAAGCTACTCCAAAAATATATAAATGAAGATCATGAGCATAATATTTTTTCTCTCAAATTAATTTAAGTGAAGCAAGAGAGAATTTCTTCAAAAATACTAAAGCACACTGTGCTAAAAAATATATAAGTGAAGCACTAGAGCAATTCCATAGAAAAGAGCTTCGTTGACGGGATGTGAATGCCGCTTACCTAGCCTCCCTGGCAACTATTTGAGGAATCTATTTTATTTAAAAACTTTCAGATCTAAGTATTTTATTAAAACATCAAGAAAAATGAAAATAAAATGACATTCTAAGAATAGCACAACTCATGTGAAGAAGCAAAAACTTAGGCTCAACCGATACTAACCGATAATTGTTGATGAAGAAAGGTGGGATGCCTACTGGGGCATCCCCAAGCTTAGATGCTTGATAATTCTTGAAATATTATCTTGGGATTCCTTGGGCATCCCCAAGCTTGAGCTTTTGTCTCTCCTTAATTCTTCTCATTTCACGGTTTTCTTAAATCTCAAAAGCTTCATCCACACAAAACTCAACAAGAACTCGTGAGATAAGTTAGTATAAACCAATGCAAAAACCTTATCATTATTTACTGTAGAAAATCACTAAAATTATTATTCAACATCGCATACGAAATGCCTCAGCATATTTAATACTCCTATCCTCATATAGAATCATTAAACAAGCAAACATATGCAAACATAACAACAATCTGCCAAACTAGTACAGCCTGTAAAGAATGCAAGAGTATCAATACTTCCCTAAATCCAAAAGTTATGAAAATTTACCACATTGTAGAAAAATTATCAAATCTTATTTTGCAGAAAGTTTCAACATTTTATCATATTCTGAATTCTCTAGGGAATTTTTACAACATCGATAAACTTGCTGTTTTGAAACAGCAACTCATATACTTGCAAGATAAGCATGGCAAAGGCTATACTTGACATTTTTATTGAAATAAAAGATGAAAAACATTATTCTAAATAACAGAAAGAAAATTCTAACCAAATAAAATGACACTCCAAGCAAAACACATATCATGTGACGAATGAAAACATAGCTCCAAGTGAGGATACCGATAATATTGGAGACGAAAGAGGGGATGCCTTTCGGGGCATCCCCAAGCTTAGTTTCTTGGATCTTACTTAAATATTACTTTGGGGTGCCCTGGGAATCCCCAAGCTTAGGTTCTTGTCACTCCTTATTCTCCTCATATCGACATCTCACCCAAAACTTGAAAACTTCAATCACACAAAACTTAACGGAACTCCGCGAGATAGGTTAGTATGATAAAGAGCAAACCATTTCACTTTGGTACTGTAAAAGACAAGATTAATAATTGTTTCCACACAATTCCTACTTTACCGTATCACAAAATTTATATTGAGCAATATAAGCCATGGAAACTAGAAAACAAGCAAACTATGCATTGAAAACAGAATCTGTCAAAAACAGAACAGTCTGTAGTAATCTGTACTCCAACCATACTTCTACTACTCCAAAAATTCTGAAAAAATAGGAAAAGCTGGAAAATTTCTCTATTAATCTTCTGCAGAAATAATCTATATTTTATCACGCTTCTACTAAAAACAAGAATTGTTTTCCTGAGTGCAAAAGCTTCTGTTTATAACCATAGACCATCCCAAAGGCTTTACTTGGCACTTTATTGAAACAAAAAATATAAAACATGATTAATACAGTAGCCTAATCATTCGAACACACAAAAACAGTAGGTAAAAGTGTTGGGTTGTCTCCCAACAAGCGCTTTTCTTTAATGCCTTTTAGCTAGGCATGATGATTTCAATGATGCTCACATAAAAGATAAGAATTGAAACACAAAGAGAGCATCATGAAGCATATGACTAGCACATTTAAGTCTAACCCACTTCCTATGCATAGGGATTTTGTGAGCAAACAACTTATGGGAACAAGAATCAACTAGCATAGGAAGAAAAAACAAGCATAACTTCAAAACTTTCAACACATAGAGAGGAAACTTGATATTATTGCAATTCCCACAAGCATAAGTTCCTCCCTTATAATAATTTTCAGTAGCATCATGGATATTCAAAGAATTCATACCAACAACATTGCAATCATGCTCATCATTCAAAGATTTTTTGTCAAACATTTTATAGAATTCTTCTTCTATCAATTGAGCACAATTTTCCTTTCTATCATTCTCATGGAAGACATTATAAAGATGAACAATATGATGCAACTTCAATCCCATTTTTTGTAGTTTTCTTTTACAAACCAAACTAGTGGTAAAACAAGAAACTAAAAGATTCAATTGCAAGATCTAAAGATATACCTTCATGCACACACCTCCCCGGAAACGGCGCCAGAAAAGAGCTTGATGTCCACTACGCAACTTTATTCTTGTAGACTTGTGTTGGGCCTCCAGGCGCAGAGTTCTGTAGGACAGTAGCAATTTTCCCTCAAGTGTATGACCTAAGGTTTATCAATCCGTGGGAGGCATAGGATGAAAATGGTCTCTCTAAAATAACCCTGCAACCAAATACAAGAAATCTCTTGTGTTCCCAACACACCTAATACAATGGAAAATTGTATAGGTGCACTAGTTCGGCAAAGAGATGGTGATAAAAGTGTAATGCGGATGGTAGAAATATATTTTTATAATCTGAATAAATAAAAACAGCAAGGTAGCAAATAGTAAACGGGCACAAAAACGGTTTTGCAATGCTTAAAAACAAGGCCTAGGGTCCGTACTTTCACTAGTGCAATATCTCAACAGTGCTAATATAATTGGATCATATAACCGTCCCTCAATGTGCAACGAAGAATCACTCCAAAGTTCCTATCTAGCGGAGAACATAAGACAAAATTATTTGTAGGGTATGAAACCACGTCAAAGGTATTCTTTCGGATCAATCTATCCTAGAGTTCGTACTAAAATAACACGAAGCTATTCTTTCCGATCGATCTAACCAAGAGTTCGTACTAAAATAACACCAAAGCAAATATAGATTCATAATATTCAATACAACACAAAGAATTTCAAAGAGTGCCCCAAGATTTCTACTGGAGAAACAAAGACAAGAACGTGCATCAACCCTTATGCATAGATTACCCCAATGTCACCTCGGGAATCCACGAGTATTGTGCCAAAACATATATCAAGTGAATCAATACGATACCCCATTGACACCACGAGTATTCAATTGCAAGACATATATCAAGTGTTCTCAAATCCATAAAACTATTCAATCCGATAACAACAAAATCTCAAAGGGAAAAACTCAATTCATCACAACAAGATAGAGAGGGGAAAACACCATATGATCCAACTATATTAAAGAAGCCCGCGATACATCAAGATCTTGACATCTCAAGAACACGAGAGAGAGAGAGAGAGAGAGAGATATTAAACACATAGCTACTGGTACAAACCCTCATCCCCGAGGGTGGACTACTCCCTCCTCGTCGTGGTGGCCGCTGGTGAGGGAGTCCTAAATTAAGGGGTCCTCGGGCGTCCGGGCTATGTGACGTGGGCCGGACTAATGGGCCATGGAGATACAAGATAGAAGACTTCCTCCCGTGTCCGGATGGGACTATCCTTGGCGTGGAAGGCAAGCTTAGCGAGCGGATGTGGATATTAATTTCTCTGTAAACCGACTCTGTACAACCCTAGCCCCCTCCGCTATCTATATAAACCGGAGGGTTTAGTCCATAGAGGCAATCATAATCATATAGGCTAGACAATTACGGTTTAGCCATTACGATCTCGTGGTAGATCAACTCTTGTAACCCCTATACTCATTAAAGTCAATCAAGCAGGACGTAGGGTATTACCTCCATCGAGAGGGCCCGAACCTAGGTAAAACATTGTGTCCCTTGTCTCCTGTTACCATCAATCCTTAGACGCACAGTTCGGGACCCCCTACTCGAGATCTGCCGGTTTTGATACTGACATTGGTGCTTTCATTGAGAGTTCCGCCGTGTCATCGCCAGAAGGTTCGATGGCTCCATCAGTCATCTACAACAAAGCTTCCCTGAGGGAGGTCTTTCCCCCCGGCCAGATCTTTGTGTTCGGCGGCTTCGCTTGGCCATCTAGAGTAGATCGACAGCTATGCCCCAGGTCACCAGATTAGTTTTGGAAATCTGGATTATGTCGCTGATATCCGAGGAGACTTGATCTTCTACGGGTTCACGACCCCTACCTCCGCTCTGGCCTTATATCTGGAGCGCGTCTCCAGGTCCGAAGACGGGATTCCCAAGCCCGCTGGACTCTCTGCGGCTATTAAGCCTAGTATGGGAGAGCCGGAGGAAGCAGCATCACCGACAATCATCATGAAGCCAGACTCCTCTCCGAACACTGGCCCCAAACCCTCGAAGTCATCATCGTGTGAGATCGGCCAAAGAGTTCTCACTACAAGAAATATGTCAACTTGTGACCTTGACTATTGGTCACTGAAAGGTCATTGTTTTTCATTTGTGACCTTTTTGTGACCAAAAACAGAAGTTCAAAAGGTGGCGGTCATAAACTGAAATTAGCGACCTTTTCTGTGAGAAGGTCGTAGACGTTTACGACCAAAATATGCCTATTGTTTTGTTTTGGTCACTAGCAGCCTCCCCAGGCCACGTAGGCATCTGACGTGGCAATCTAATGTGGCACAAGAATCAGCCCGGCCCAATTCGATTTTCTACCTGGGCCTAGCCCAACAATTCAGCCTTTTTAATGTTTTTTTCCTGTGCTTTTATTAGCTACATGGGTCTGACACAGTAATTCAGCCCATGTATTATTTTTTAGGCAAGCCCTTTTAATATATGTATATTATGTTAATTTCAGTTAGCTACATGGACCTGGCCTATATTTGGCCTTTTTATTTTCTAGCGCACAACATTTTGCAGTAAATTTATTTTTTATTTCCAGCTTTTTTCCCAGCTCCAGTTTACAGATGGGTCCCAAATGTCAGATTTTTCACAGCTTATTAATAAGCAATATATATGTATATATCAAACAGACAAAAGAGAGAAAGCATATGAAAATCTTCAAATAACAGCTAAAAGAAGTTTATTACAATATGCTATACAAAACAGAACACGTGAAACTACATACACTCATTCACATCACAACAACCAGTTTCCATACACTCATTCACATCACATCAGCCAGTTTAACCATCGAATCTTGCATACCCAGGAACTTCAAACTTCACCCAGATCCACACAATCATAAATATTGGGATCTACAAATAGACCGCTCTGCCAGTACAAAATCTAGCTGCTCTTCAACATGGGTAGAAGTCCTCAACGGAGTTCCATTCACCTACAAGAACATAATGGAATATCAAGTACTTGCATTCTTCAAGAAGATTACAACCAACATATATATGTAGAAGGACATCAGGAAAGCTGATGGAGCAAAATCTAACAACAAATAAATCAAGTAAACAGACCATTTGGAAAAAAATACTACCAGGCTTGAACATGAGCATAGAAAAGAAAAGATGATTTCAGTGAAATTAAAACTGCCAATGAAAGCTGAATATCAGTGCAGCTGATTAGCTCCTAGTATGGAGGAATATCACAAAATTAAACAAGATGGTCGTGCAAGTTTCTATACAAGTATTCGTGATTACAATTTGTTATCGTCGTCTAAATTCTCCAACATGCAAAAAATTAATTAATATATCTGAATGTGCTACCAATGAAGCAAATTCTAAAAGATACACGGATAGGGCTTAATTAGCCAACCATGTCATTCTATAATCACACAGCAAACTCGACGATAACGTGTATAGTTATTACCATATAGTTTCTATATGAGTATTCATGATTTCAGTTTGTCATTGTCATTTAAATAGCTTGGCAAACATTGACAGCAAAGAAACAAAAAATTGAAGTCAATAGTTTTGTGAGCATGTAGTAGATTGTTCACATCCTAATGAAATACATGGCAAAGAAGCTTTACCATGTAGAAAAACACCCACTAACTCAGACGCTACAGGTGCTTGTTTCATCATGTTACAAAGGAGAAGCACAAACCACAACTTTACTCCACACACACACACACATTAAATACATGGCAAATATTTAATGAGAGCAGAGGTAAGAATGAGAATGTACGTATGTGTTAGTATCATTTTGAGCTTTTCTCAACCTTGTAAAAGAGAATAATTAAGGAAGGCCCTTTCAGTTAGCTAGAATCTTCCTAAGAGATGAGACCATTAGGACTAACTAAATAGGGCACAAAATTCAAATATAAAACAAAACCAGATGCATATGCTGACAATCAAGCAGGTGCATAACAGGGACCAATCAGCATGAACAGGACTGTAGTTGCTCCTACAAATCTTAAGAACACACACTTTACAAACTATCCTATAGTATTTTCTTCCGAACATAGTTCAGTCTCTATAAACAGAAACTAAGTGTGTATGTACGTGGATCAGTGGATGCATCTATCAACCTTTCTGATGCCAAATGTGTAACATGAGAGTGAGGCAAGTCACGATCCACAAAAGGGACTCACCCCTTTCTGCTTCCTACACTAACTTACATTTCTGGTTCCTCTTTTGGGGAAAAGCGCAGCAAGTAACAACAACTATCCAGATTCGTTGGGTTCTCAAAAGTGAAATCCTGGCCTTTTCTGAAGACGAAAATACAGTATATACCTCCGGAAGTAGCTCAAGGTTGCGGATCCGAGCACCAGGTTGTGGACACCGGACTCTGCTGCGTACCTGGCCAGCGCCTCCGCGACGCTGTGCCCCTCCAGAACCACCATCTCCACCTGCACACACGCTGGAATTCAGACACGATCTAGGCAGCTAGCAGGCACCCCGAAGAAAGGAAGATGGTCGAGGACTTACGGTTTTGTTACCGAAGAGGCGGCGGATCAGTAGGATAGCAATCAACGAGCTCTCAACAGGATGATTTTGCTCTGCTCAAGCAAGCAACGAACAACACGATAGCAATCAGATACATTCGGATTGTGTCAAACTGAACCAAACCAAAGCAATCAACATCACCAAGTTGTGTCCGGAAGAATCGCGTGTGTTTATGTGCACATCAATCAAATCAAATATAATCAGATGTGCAGGGGGGCGGGTAGAACACCACTTGAGATGGGGAGGCGCTCACCACTTGAGATGTGCTGCAGCCACGTCCGTCAGGGGGGATTGCTTCTTCTGGTTCCACCTGCAGCAGCAACAGCAGCTTCTACAGATCAGATCGGACACAAAACAAATCACACACAGACAGACAAAAGGAATCAGAGGGAGGGAGGAAACAGACAAGACAAGGGAGGAGGGATTCACGCTCACCCACCATGGCCGGAGAGGAGATGCACGTCATGGAAGATCGAGGAAGAACCGGCCTTGGTCGGAGACAAGGCCACCGCATCAGGAGGCTCCGGCCCCCACCGAGAGATGGTGGATGCGGACCCGGCGCCGCTGCCGTCGTCCTCGTCCATCCATCCATCCATCTGGGGAGGGAGGGAGGTCGCCGGTGGTGATGGAGTTGGTGGAGACGGTAGCCGGTGGGGGTGGGGTTGGGGGTCGGCGACGGCGACGGCGGCGGGATTGGAGGAGGGGAGCTCGAGTGGATCTCCAGCCAGTGAAGGGAGGGGAGGTGGCGCCGGCAGCGGAGTGGAGGCGGTCGCCGGCGGCTGGTTCACCGGAGGGGGATCCAAATTGAATCGTGGGGAGACGAGGAGGAGGAGAAGGTTGGTTAGTCGGCCGGCAGGTATGAAGTAGAGGATGTTGTCGGGCAGTCGAGGAGTGGGGGAGGAGGTCGCCGGCGGGGCTGGGGCTCGGTTTGGGGGAGTGGCGATCGGCGGCGTGGCCGGGTTTGGGGTTGCGGGAGAGGAGAGGATGGATCTGGGGGACCGAGGGGAGCGAGGGAGTGGGTGAGTGGGGGTGGCGGCGGGTGAGGATCTGGGGATCGAGGGAAGGGTGGGTGGGTGGATTAGGGTTTTTGATTCTTGGGAGTAGCTCCACTGTTGGATGGATGTGTGATGGATGGCTCAGATTGCGTCCAATTTGGTGATCCGCGTGAAAGCAGTTCCTCGCGTCTCATTGGCCGGCTATCTCGCACTTGAATCTTAAAAATTTGAATTTGTAAACATAACAATGTCATAGTTTGTCAAAATGATCTCGTTTTTCCATAAGTGTGCATCTTAGAATGGCAAACGATGCCATAGCTCGACGGCTTTCATTTTCTTTGCACAAAAAGATGATTTTCCATTTTTCGAGTGCATAAAATGGTTTTTTCTGTGAAGAAGCTACCAAATATTTGTTCCAAAATAGCACAACTCCATTTTTCAAAAATATTAGACCACATTTTATGTAAAATTGACCAAATAGTTACATGTCAAAAGCTTTTGATCCACCTCTTATAAAAAAACAAATTTCACCCATTCAGTGGGAAGCGGGGAAAATTTGAACGAGAATATGTTAAAATGATCTCATATTGTGCACAAGGGTGCATATTGGAATGGCAAACAATGTTTCCTAAGAAAGTTTTCATTTTCTTTGGACGAAAAAATCATTTTTCATTTTCCGAGTGCCCAAAATGAGTTTTTTTTGTGAAGGACCTACCAAATAATTGTTGCAAAATTGTACCAAATCAATTTTCTAAAATACTAGGACATATTTAATGCATAATTGACCAAATGGTTGGGTGTCAAAAGTCTTGATCCACCTCCGGTGAAAAAGACAAGTTTCCGCCGATTCAGCTGGAAGTGGGTCTAATTTGAACTACAGCTGCCTCATAATTTGCTCTATATTTTTTCAAAAAATCATTTCTAGGTATAAAAGTATCTATTTAACAAGAGAAACACCAAAAAATTCCAAGATTCAACCACTAGCTAGTAACGGTCATTCCCGCCGTTTTGACCGCATTTTGAAACGGGCACAAAAAATTCAAAAAAAATCAAAAAATTGGAAAACCTTCGCATTGTGTCATTATATGTGACCAAGTTGATAGGAAAAATAAAAAACTTGTAATACAACAATTATTTTAAAAAAGTGTTCTTAGAAATGAGCTATCATGCGTGAAGATTCATGGCTTTCAAGCCAAATGATCAATCTTATGTTCACATTCATGGCATAGTTTGTTCAAATGATCTCATATTGTGCACAAAGGGTGCATATTGGAATTCCAAACAATGTTGCTGAAGGGACTTTTCATTTTCTTTGCACAGAAAATCCATTTTCCATTTTTCGAGTGCTCGAAATGAGTTCTTTTTGTGAAGGATCTACCATATATTTGTTGCAAAATTGCACCAAATCATTTTCTAAAATACTAGGCCATATTTAATTCACAATTGACCAAATGGTTGGGTGTCAAAAGTTTTGATCCACCTCTGGTGAAAAAGACAAATTCCCGCCAATTCAGTAGGAAGCGGGTTAAATTTGAACTGCAGCTACCTCATAGTTTGCTCTTTATTTTTTCCAAAAATCATTTCTAGGTACATAAGTATCTATTTAATAAGAGAAACACCAAAAAATTCCAAGATTCAAGCACTAGCTAGGAACGGTCATGTCCGCCGTTTTGACCGCATTTTGAAACGGGCATAAAAAATTCAAAACAAAATTCAAAAAATTGGGAAACCTTCGCATTGTGTAATTATATGTGACCGAGTTTTCAGGAAAAATAATAAACTTGTAATACGACAATTATTTTAAAAAGTGTTCTTGGAAATGAGCTATCACGCGTGAAGATTCAGGGTTTTCAAGCCAAATGATCAATCTTATGGCCACATTCATCGCATAGTTTGTTCAAATGATCTCATATTGTTTACAAGGGTGCATCTTGGAATTCCAAACAATATTGCCTAAGGAAGTTTTCATTTTCTTTGGACGAAAAAACCATTTTCCATTTTTCGAGTGCCCAAATGGAGGGTTTTTTGTGAAGGACCTCCCAAATAATTATTGCAAAATTGGGCCAAATCAATTTTATAAAATACTAGGACATATTTAATGCACAATTGACAAAATGATTGGGTGTAAAAAGTTTTGATCCACCTCTCGTGAAAAAGACTAATTTCTGTCGATTCAGCTGGAAGCGGGTCAAATTTGAACTGTAGCTGCCTTGTAGTTTGCTATTTATTTTTTCCAAAAATCATTTCTACCTACATAAGTATCTATTCAATCATAGAAACACCAAAAAAAATCCAAGATTCAACCACTAGCTAGGAACGGTCATTCCCGCCGTTTTGACCGCATTTTGAAACAGTCATAAAAAATTCAAAAAAAAATCAAAAAATTGGGAAACCTTCGCATTGTGTCATTATATGTGGCCAAGTTCCCAGGAAAAATAATAAACTTGTACTACGGCAATTATTTTAAAAAAGTGTTCTCAGAAACGAGCTATCACGTGTGGAGATCAATGGCTTTCAAGCCAAATGATCAATCTTATGGCCACATTCATGGCATAGTTTGTTCAAATAATCTCATATTGTGCACAAGGGTGCATATTGGAAAGGCAAACAATGTTGCCTAAGGAAGTTTTCATTTTCTTTGGACGAAAAAACCATTTTCCATTTTTCGAGTGCCCAAAAGGAGGTTTTTTGTGAAGGACCTCCTAAATAATTGTTGCAAAATTGGACCAAATCAATTTTCTAAAATACTAGGACATATTTAATGCACAATTGACAAAATGGTTGGGTGTAAAAAGTTTTGGTCCACCTCTGGTGAAAAAGACAAATTCCCGCCGATTCAGTTGGAAGCGGGTCAAATTTGAACTGCGGCTGCCTCATAATTTGCTATTTATTTTTTCCAAAAATAATTTCTAGTTACATAAGTACCTATTTAACCATAAATACATGGTTTGGTGGCGATACGTTGAGGTTTGGGCGGTGGCCGAGGGCCCCAACTCTAGAGCGCGTAAACTCGCATGCCCGCCGCGAGGTCACCGCGTGGCCATGGTGTTGCCATGTGTTCTGGGCGGCCTAGGCATGTCTAGTGGGTTGGGCACTCCCTAGGTAGGTGCTAGGAAGAAAATTACAACATAAGATTCTCACGTGGAGACCGATCGATGCTCAAACATGAATTAGCAGCCAAGTGTTTGATTAACGGTACGGGAAATGTACATGGCTAATGGGCGTGAGTTTTGGCTGAGGATGATCAGTTACTAAGAAGACCGTCTTCACAAATTTTCAGCTCAAAAGGAGGAGCCTAGGTGGTACTTGCTTTGCAAAGTACCACACTGGACATAAATACGAATGTTGAAGCTAGGCTCAAAATAATGAATGGATTGAGCTGGCGTTTGGTGGAGGATGGTTATTTGGGCATAGGAAAGAACTGTAGAAAATGGATACTATTTGGACATGCCAAAGTGGTACTTCCTTCACAAACTGTTGTTCTGAACAAAATAGGAAAATGAATATTTTTGAACTAGGCAAGGAAGGTTTTTTTTTACATATTTGACGAATATATGACCCAAAGAATTTATGAGAATTTTTTGGGAATTTTGGGAATTTTGGGAATGACAGAAATATAGGTTGCTTCACAGCCTAGGGCAAAAACTGCCACATGGACATGACACATAGGCAAAACTGATGAGGTGGCGCCTAGTCATAGCAACCCACCACAATTTACAAGGTTATGACCATCTATATTGGTCATGATCAGCTAGAAATAAGGCAGCAGACCAGTGCATTCTGCTTTATGACCATTTCATGTAAGGAAATTGCGACCTTTCTGACCAAAATGGTCGTTATAGTTTAGGGTTTGGAGCCCCCGGACAGCTTTTGACCAATTGGTCTGAAATGGTCATAGATCTATGACCAATTCTTCCAGGGTCACTGACAGAAGGTCACTAGTTGACATATTTCTTGTAGTGTCTCTTCTCGTCGCACTCCATGAACTCTCTTCTCCCTGACCGAACCTCACCTTTAAGCGAGGCTCTAGACTTAATGCGATCCCCCATCATTACAGAGGAGCAACTTCCGAACTACACCCAGCCCGGACTAGGGGCTGAGAGCGGGGGATTTTACGTCCCACCCACCACCCACTTCATAGCCACTGTCGAGGACTTAACCGACATGCTCGATTATGGCTCCGAAGACTTTAACGGTATGGACGACGATGCCGGAGAAGAGCAGGCCCAAAACACATCGTTTACCAGACGATGGACGGCCACCTCTTCGTATGACGTGTATATGGTGGACACACCCAAAGAGGGTAACAGCGACAACGAGAAAAATCCAGTTGAGGATATACCTCCTGAGACTCAAGCAAAGCGACGACATCAGCGGCGCCGCTCTAAATCACGCTTTGGAAAAGACAACAATACTGGCACCGGAGATAACAACACTCCGGACGATGCCGAAGACCAAGAAGACCCCGTCGAGCCAACCTCCAAACAGGACGATCGAGAATATGGGCAAATTAGCCCCGATGACCAGGCTATAAATGAAGACTCGGAGGAGGCGGCAACGAAGACTTTATCGTACCTGAGGAACCCCTTGAGCAGGAACGCTTTAGGCGCAGGCTAATAGCCACTACAAGGAGCCTGAAAAAGAAGCAGCAGCAGCTCCAAGCTGACCAAGATCTGCTCAACGACAGGTGGACTAATGTCCTGGCAGCCGAGGAATACGTCCTCGAGCGCCCAACCAAGAGTTACCCGAAGCATAAGCTGCTACCACAATTCGACGACGAAGCGCTGGTGCCCGTACCATCGGCGCATAACGCAGCCGACCGACCACCATGTGGCCATGACAAAATGAGAACTCAAGCCGAATACCAGCTCGTACTACCTCGCCGTAAAGGTAGAGACACAACAGCTCAGAAATATACTTACGACCTGCGGCGTGATTTGGAAAACAAAGCAGGCCAGACCAGATCGATCTACGGATCACGGGGGCGTGCTCCGACGCACAAGGACGGCTATCTAGCTAGGCACGACAGCCATAATCATGCATGGGCCAAAAACCGCAGACGGACTCCATCCGAGCTACGTCGCGACGTGGCCCGCCATAGAGGCGCCGCACACCCCCTCTGCTTCACTGACGAAGTAATGGAACATGAATTCCCAGAAGGGTTTAAACCCGTGAATATCGAATCATATGATGGACCAACGGATCCCGCAGTATGGATTAAGGACTTTCTCCTCCATATTCATATGGCCTGCGGCGATGATCTTCACGCCATCAAATACCCCCTGCTAAAACTCAAGGGACCAGCTCGGCACTGGTTAAACAGCCTGCCAGAAAACTCCATTGGCAGCTGGGAGGACCTGGAAGACATTGATATGTCCATTTTGCATCATGCTTTTATATCGATATTTATTGCATCATGGGCTGTTACTACACATTATGTCACAATACTTATACCTTTTCTCTCTTATTTTACAAGGTTTACATGAAGAGGGAGAATGCCGGCAGCTAGAATTCTGGGCTGGAAAAGGAGCAAATATTAGAGACATATTCTGCACAACTCCAAAAGTCCTGAAACTTCACGGGAGCACGTTTTGGAATATATAAAAAATACTGGCGAAAGAATTAACCAGAGGGGACCCACACCCTGGCCACGAGGGTGGGGGCGTGCCCCCTGTCTCATGGGCCCCCTGGCATGCCTCCGGTGCCCATATTCTGCTATATGAAGTCTTTCGTCCGAGAAAAAATCATAAGCAAGCTTTCGGGACGAAACACCGTCGCCACGAGGCGGAACCAATCTAGGGCTCCGGCGGAGCTGTTCTGCCAAGAAACTTCCCTCTGGGAGGGGGAAATCATCACCATCGATCCTCTCATCGGGAGGGGGTCAATCTCCATCAACATCTTCACTAGCACCATCTCATCTCAAACCCTAGTTCATCTCTTGTATCCAATCTTTGTCCCAAGGCCTTAGATTGGTACCTGTGGGTTGCTAGTAGTGTTGATTACTACTTGTAGTTGATGCTAGTTGGTTTATTTGGTGGAAGATCATATGTTCAGATCCTTTATGCATATTAATACCCCTCTGATTATGAACATGAATATGATTTGTGAGTAGTTACGTTTGTTCCTAAGGACATGGGAGAAGTCTTGCTATAAGTAGTCATGTGAATTTGGTATTCATTCGATATTTTGATGAGATGTATGTTGTCTTTCCTCTAGTGGTGTTATGTGAACGTCGACTACATGACACTTCACCATTGCTTGGGCCTAGAGGAAGGCATTGGGAAGTAATAAGTAGATGATGGGTTGCTAGAGTGACATAAGCTTAAACCCTAGTTTATGCGTTGCTTCGTAAGGGGCTGATTTGGATCCATATGTTTCATGATATGGTTAGGTTTACCTTAATACTTATTTTGTAGTTGCGGATGTTTGCAATAGGGGTTAATCATAAGTGGAATGCTTGTCCAAGGAAGGGCAGTACCCAAGCACCGGTCCACCCATGTATCAAATTATCAAAGTAACGAACGCGAATCATATGAGCGTGATGAAAACTAGCTTGACGATAATTCCCATGTGTCCTCGGGAGCGTTTTCCTGTATATAAGAGTTTGTCTAGGCTTGTCCTTTGCTACAAAAAGGATTGGTCCATCTTGCTGCACCTTATTTACTTTTGTTACTTGTTACCCGTTACAAATTACCTTATCACAAAACTATCTGTTACCGATAATTTTAGTGCTTGCAGAGAATACCTTACTGAAAACTGCTTGTCATTTCCTTCTGCTCCTTGTTGGGTTCGACACTCTTACTTATCGAAAGGACGGCGATAGAACCCCTATACTTGTCGGTCATTAAGACTCTTTTCTGGTGCCGTTGCCGGTGAGTGAAGCGCCTTTGGTAGGTGGAATTTGGTAAGGAAAAATTTATATACTATGCTGAAATTTACTGTCACCTGTTACTATGGAACATAATCCTTTGAGGGGCTTGTTCACGATATCTTCACCCCGAACAGTAGAGCAAAGAGTTGCTCCTCAACCTAATGAACCTACTGAAAATGTTTACTTTGAAATTCCTTCGGGTATGATAGAGAAACTGCTAGCTAATCCTTTCACAGGTGATGGAACATTACATCCCGATTTGCACCTAATCTATGTGGATGAAGTTTGTGGATTATTTAAGCTTGCAGGTATGCCCGAGGATGTTATCAAGAAGAAGGTCTTCCCTTTATCTTTGAAGGGAAAGGCATTGACATGGTTTAGGCTATGTGATGATATGGGATCATGGAACTACAACCGATTGAAATTGGAATTTCATCAGAAGTTTTATCCTATGCATCTGGTTCATCATGATCGTAATTTTATATATAATTTTTAGCCTCGCGAAGGAGAAAGCATCGCTCAAGCTTGGGGGAGGCTTAAGTCAATGTTATATTCATGCCCCAATCATGAGCTCTCAAGAGAAATTATTATTCAAAACTTTTATGCTCGGCTTTCTCTCAATAATCGCTCCATGCTCGATACTTCTTGTATTGGTTCTTTTATGATGAAGACTATTGAATTCAAATGGGATTTATTGGAAAGAATTAAACGCAACTCTGAAGATTGGGATCTCGACGAAGGTAAGGAGTCAGGTATAACACCTAAGTTTGATTGTGTTAAATCTTTTATGGATGTTTTCCGTGAATGTAGCACTAAATATGGACTTGACTGTGAGATAGTAGCTTCTTTCTGTGAATCCTTTGCTACTCATGTTGATTTCCCTAAGTAGAAGTGGTTTAAATATAATCCTCCCATTGAAGTAAAAGTACTTGCACCTATTAAAGTTGAAGAAAAGACTATCACTTATAATGTTGATCCTGTTGTTCCTGCTGCTTATATTGAGAAACCACCTTTCCCTGTTAGAATAAAGGATCATGCTAAAGCTTCAACTGTGGTTCGTAAGAGTAATACTAGAACACCTACACCCCCTTATCAAATTAAAGTTGAACCTAGTATTGCTATGGTTAAAGATCTCTTGGCCGATAATATCGATGGGCATGTTATTTACTTCTGTGATGAAGCTGCTAGAATTGCTAGACCTGACACTAAAAATAAGCATAGACCTGTTGTAGGCATGCCTGTTATTTCTGTTAAAATAGGAGATCATTGCTATCATGGCTTATGTGATATGGGTGCTAGTGCAAGTGCAATACATCATTCCTTATACAAAGAAATTATGCATGATATTGCGCGTGCTAAGATAGAGGAAATTGATGTTACAATTAAGCTTGCCAATAGAGCACCAACTTATAAAGTTAAGGTTGATGCTATTGAAAAGATGTCGTGTCCTAAGGACATTAAAGGTATAAGAAGTTTCCTTGGTCATGCCAGTTTTTATAGGAGGTTCATTAAGGACTTCTCTAAAATTTCTAGGCCTCTGACTAATCTCTTACAAAAAGACGGTCCATTTGTCTTTGATGATGATTGTGTAGAAGCATTTGAAATACTTAAGAAATCCTTGATTTCTGCACCTATTGTTCAGCCACCTAATTGGAATATACCCTTTGAAATTATGTGTGATGCTAGTGATTATGCTGTAGGGGCTGTTCTAGGAAAAAGAGTTGATAAGAATTAAATGTTATCCAATATGCTAGTAAAACTCTAGACAGTGCCCAGAGAAATCATGCTACTACTGAAAAAGAATTTTTAGCGGTTGTATTTGCTTGTGATAAGTTCATACCTTATAATGTTGATTCTAAAGTAACTGTTCACACTGATCATGCTACTATTAAATATCTTATGGAAAAGAAAGATGATAGACCTAGACTTATTAGATGGGTTCTCCTACTACAATAATTTGATTTGCGTATTATTGATAAAAAGGGAGCTGAGAACCCCGTTGCAGACAACTTGTCTAGGTTAGAGAATGTTCTTGATGACCCACTACCTATTGATGATAGCTTTCCTGATGAACAATTAGCTGTCATAAATGCTTCTCGTACTGCTCCATGGTATGATGATTATGCTAATTACATTGTTGCTAAATTTATACCACCTGGTTTCACATACCAACAAAGGAAAAAGTTTTTCTATGATTTAAGACATTACTTCCAGGATGACCCACACCTTTATAAAGAAGGAGTAGATGGTATTATTAGACGTTGTGTATCCGAGCATGAACAGGAACAGATCCTACGCAAGTGTCACTCCGAGGCTTATGGAGGACACCATGCTGGAGATAGAACTGCACATAAGGTATTCAATCCGGTTTTTATTGGCCTACTCTCTTCAAGGATGCCCGTAAGTTTGTCTTGTCTTGTGATGAATGTCAAAGAATTGCTAATATTAGTAGACATCAAGAAATGCCTATGAATTATTCACTTGTTATTGAACCATTTGATGTTTGGGGCTTTGATTATATGGGACCGTTTCCTTCCTCTAATGGGTATACACATATTTTAGTTGTTGTTGATTACGTTACTAAGTAGGTAGAAGCTATTCCAACTAGTAGTGCTGATCATAACACCTCTATTAAGATGCTTAAAGAAGTTATTTTTCCGAGTTTTGGAGTCCCTAGATACTTAATGACTGATGGTGGTTCACATTTTATTCATGGTGCTTTTCGTAAAATGCTTGCTAAGTATGATGTTAATCATATAATTGCATCTCCATATCATCCACAGTGTAGTGGTCAAGTAGAACTAAGTAATAGAGAGCTTAAGTTAATTTTGCAAAAGACTATTAATAGATCTAGAAAGAATTGGTCTAAGAAACTTGATGATGCATTGTGGGCTTATAGAACTGCATATAAAAATCCTATGGGTATGTCTCTGTATAAAATGGTTTATGGAAAAGCATGTCACTTACCTCCCGAACTAGAACATAAGGCATATTGGGCCATTAAAGAGCTCAATTATGATTTCAAACTTGCCGATGAGAAGAGGCTTTTTGACATTAGCTCACTTGATGAATGGAGAACCCAGGCTTATGAAAATGCCAAACTGTTTAAAGAAAAAGTTAAAAGATGGCATGATAAAAGGATACAAAAGCGTGAGTTTAATGTAGGTGATTATGTTTTGCTATACAACTCTCATTTAAGATTTTTTGTAGGCAAACTCCTCTCTAAATGGGAAGGTCCTTACATTATCGAGGAGGTCTATCGTTCCGGTGCCATAAAAATCAACAACTTCGAAGGCACAAATCTGAGGGTGGTGAACGGTCAAAGAATCAAACATTATATCTCAGGTAATCCTATAAATGTTGAAACTAATGTTATTGAAATCGTAACCCCGGAGGAATACATAAATGACACTTTCCAAAACATTTCAGACTTCGAAAAGGAAGAGGTATGTGGTACGGAAAGTAAACTGACTCCAAAACAGTTCTGATGGCAATTTTTCTCCGTTTTGGAATATTTAAGAAAATAGGAAAAGAATAAGTAGTCCAGGAAGGACACGAGGTGTTCACGAGGGTGGAGGGTGTGCCCCCTGCCTTGTGGGCACCTCGTGTGCCCTCTGGACTCCGTTTTCTTGCACGATACTTCTTTTGGTCGGTAAAAATTCATTATATAATCTCCCGAAGGTTTTGATTACCGTACCACACAAATATCCTCTGTTTTTGTTTCGAGATGTTTTTCTGACAGATCTAGATCACCATGACGTCTCCAAGTGCCCCCAAGGACAAGTTCTTCGAGAAGGTCATCAACCCCTACCTCGCGGAAGTGCCGTGACATCCTCAAACCATTGAGATGCGTGAGGGGTTGCTGCACATCCGTGATGTTGAGGGACCAAGGAGGACCGGAAGCATGGAGACAAGTCTTGAGGCAATGGAGCATTTAGTTTTCAAGTGCCAGGAGATGGTGGAACATGGACTCGACGCCAATCATATAATGATCACGGAGTTCACCAACAACCACAAGCTGGATGCCAAGAACATTGGGGAGGCCATCTTCAAGCTTCACGAGAAATTGAGTGCCTCCAAGCCCAGATCTATGACCTGCAAAACCAAAATTATGAGTATGAATATAGATTCAAGAGGATGAGTTTGGCTACAGATTTGAGGATCCCGGAGACTCGATCATCCTTTTACGATGGTGAGCCTATGCCTTGGAAGACGGACGACAAGCCTACATCATCAACAACTCCACCATCACCACCCCCGAGGAAAGATATATAAACACATGGGTATGAGCACTCCCCTTGGCAACTGCCAAGCTTGGGGGAGTGCCCTGGTATCGTATCACCATCACACTATTATCTTTACCATTTTTCTTAGTTCGATCCTTTTAGTAATATTTTGATCTAGTATAATAAAGTTTTAATATGATCTAGTTTTGAGTTTTGCCTTATGATCCTTCTATGTAATCGAGTCCGTGAGCTATATATAATAAAGATTAGTTTCGAGTCAAGGGCTTTGATTATCTTGCTATGATCTTGAGGGAATAAAAATAAAAGAGAAGAGAAAGAAAGAGAAGAGAAAGAATAAAAAAAGGAAATAGAGAGATCATATGGATCTTATGGAGAGTAATGACTTCACATATAAAGAGTATGATGAATAAAAGTTGTTGAGAGTTGACAAACATAGTTTTGGTCTTCGTTGCAATTAATAGGAAGTAATAAAGAAAGAGAGGTTTTCACATATAAATATACTATCTTGGACATCTTTTATGATTGTGAGCACTCATTAAAATATGACACGCTAAAGAGTTGATGTGGGACAAGGAAGACAGCGTAATGGGTTATG